>NC_134792.1:62990137-62997637 GCF_046742065.1 Oratosquilla oratoria
AGCTCAGAGCTCATATGTGACCGATCTATGAGTAATGCTGTGACCTTACACACACACACACCCAACTCCTCGCCCACGAGAGTTGGAGTAACGACTCCCAGCTCAGCGATGCTGAAATTATTTCAGCCCTGGACGGGATTCGAACCCGGACCGCCGTAATGGCGGCCGGGAACTCTACCACTGCGCCATCGAATTGTGTATGTGTGCGTGCGTGCGCGCGCCATGGCTATGAATAAAATCAACAGACGGTATTCAGTCGAATAGGAAAAATATTACCTGGTGCAGAAGGGATTATCTAGAAAACGCCCCAGTACGATCAGTATTGACTTAAAATATTTACTCAATGTCATTGACATATTTGTTGTCGTTATGGTAGTATGGATGGACACAGTATATTGACTGTTACTGATAGTCTAATAACTGACTGTTATTGACACAGTGTAATGATTCTATAGCATTGTCTCCCCTAACGTAGGCTAACTCTACTAATTCAATGCTAACGTTACACCTTCAACAATACTGTGCAATATGGAATATTGAGCTATGTTGTTGATTGTGTAGGGCTCGCTGTACATTGTTTTGTTGATGTTATCGCAGCTTTGAGGGTTTATGCTTGGCTGACAATTTTATTTGGCTAAAGGGAGACTTCGGATATGATGGGGTCTCGAGTTACGACCTCGAGAGAAAAATTGGGTCCCGGGTAACGACCTAAGGACAAAATTTGAACATCTTTACGACCTTGGGATAAAAAATGGGGTCCCGAGTTACGACCTTAGGACAAAGAAATGGAGTCCCGTGTTACGACCTCGAGACACAAATGGGGTCCCGAGTTACGACCTTAGGACAAAAAATGGAGTCCCGTGTTACGACCTCGGGACACAAATAGGGTCCCGAGTTACGACCTCGAGACACAAAAGTGGTCCCGAGTTACGACCTCGGGATACAAATAGGGTCCCGAGTTACGACCTCGAGACACAAATATAGTCCCGAGTTACGACCCTGGGACAAAATTGGGGTCCTGGGTTACGACCTCGGTACAAAAATGGGGTCCCAAGTTACGACGTCGGAATAAAAATGGAATCTCGAGTTACGACCTCGGGGCAAAATTGGGGTCCTGGGTTACGACCTCGGTACAAAAATGTAGTCTCGAGTTACGACCTCGGGATAAAAATGGAGTCTCGAGTTACGACCTCTGGATAAAAAAGTGTGTTCCGAGTAAAGACCGCGAGAGAACAAATGGGGTCCCGAGTTACGACCTCGGGACAGAGATGGGATTTTGAGGTTACGCGGTCATGTCTATAGTATTGTTATCGTTATGGTCCGCACTTCACCGGTTCTTCCATCCCGTTCATCCGTATGGATGAGCACACGAAACCCACTCATCCATATTAACGGGACACGTGTTCCAGATACCTGTCGCACCCATTAGAGACAGCCTGCATCCATTCATCCATGCATCCAGGGCGCATCCATCTGTTTTCTGATATGAAGAGAATATCGCTTCCACCACACAGACCTGGTGAACTGTGACCAGTGGCTGTCAGAACATTCGCCGTCCACACTGATATTCAATATATCCTACACCCCAATTCTCGCCCCCTCCCCCCGCTCTCTCTCTCTCTCTCTCTCTCTCTCTCTCTCTCTCTCTCTCTCTCTCTCTCTCTCTCTCTCTCTCTCTCTCTCTCTCTCCCGGCCCCCCCCTCTCTCTCTCTCTCTCTCATATATAATAAATTTGATAACAGTTGATAACAGGTGTATGGATGGGAGGTGCACAGGCTGTGCAGCCGACACTCGCAGTTTTGAAGTCAGATTTGGTCAAGCAAACACATAATATACAAACTGACAAATACGTGTCGATGCATGCATATACGTGTGCATGCGAGCACGCGCGCGCGCACACGCACACACACACACACACACACACACACACACACACACACACACACACACACACACACACACACACACACAATTGCATACGTATGGGTTAACCTGCAAGTGCACGCAGTTATGTATTCAAAATAAGACCTATGTTCGTGGGGTTCCGTCTCCTACTATGCTACATGAATACCATTATTTCAGTTATATCACTTCATGAAACAAAATTCTATGCAGAAATTTTTTTTCAACGTCGTTTGAATATTTACTAAAGTCTTTTATTGAAATCGGTTCCCTGGCCTCTCAGGTCCTACGCTGAGATCTTTGTCGTAGCACTAAACATCACTATAAAATATTTCATTATTATTAGTATATATTTTTTATCGTTTCATACGTTGGCATTGCCATTGTGTTTAGTTTTTCTTCGTATGTTTTGTCAGCAAGATTTGGAAGCCTTGTAGTCGCGATATTCCTGTGTTTTTCTCTATTTTATATATATATATATATATATATATATATATATAGTTCATTTTTGCAGCATACTCTGATGTAGGTCGGATAGGGTTTCCGATATATATTTTTTATTATATATGTGAATATGCACATGCGTTCGTCAGCATGATACAGTGAAGAATTCTATTATGTATATATGTAGATGCATATATATATATATATATATATATATTGCTGGTAACCATAAAGAAAATCAGAAAGTAACAGTAATTCCCGAGCGCTTTCGTGTTATTCATATCTTCATGGGAATACGAATGAAATGAGTAGTACAGTAAGGTTTATAAGACAAGAGACTAAACACTAGGAAAGGAAAAGGCAATATGTATATATATGTATGTATATTTGATACGCAAACGGTAATGCATGGACTGTAGAGAAGTCTGAATTATGGGCCTTCGTGGCTGTTTACTTATTTATTCCTCGGCGCTCGAAAGAAAAATTTTGTTTGACTCCAAATTCAAAACTACAGTCCAAGGAGTTGGAAAATGGTTTGGGCTCACAGTCGACCAAATGCAGGAAAGGGAATGTTTTTTGCCACTTGGAGCCCTTGTCGTTGCAATTGCTGGAACATGTTCAGACACCATTTTGAGTTGATGAAAGAAAAAAAAAAGTGTATATACAGGTCACGGTATTAAATACATTTATTTGTTTGTTTGTTTATTTGTTTGTGTACTTATACATTTATATATTTCTTTTTCATTTTTCATGTTTATTTGTATCTTATTTGTTTTTCTTTTTACTATAATAGTGGAGGTTTATTTTCCTTAAGTATTTTTTAAGGTTTCACTAATTGGTTATAGGCTACACTGTATACAAAGGTTAACATAAGGATGCAATTAACATAGAGATCAAGATGTGATGCCTCTCTCCCTCCCAATCTCTCTCTCTCTCCCTCCCCCCCTCTCTCTCTCTCTCTCTCTCTCTCTCTCTCTCTCTCTCTCTCTCTCTCTCTCAATACAAAATAAAACTTCTTAAAAAAAATCACCAGTTTTTAAATCACCACCTGGAAACCCGCGACCTCGTAGCGGATGGCAACGGTCCTTGGCCCTCACTTAGGCCTCTCAGCCGGGGGGGTGATCAGTCGCCGGTTCAGACTTCCTTATTTGGGAAGATAGAGGAAATACAAAGTCGATTGAGATCCTGGGACCGGGTGTCAACCCCTTAGGGTTGCATCTCCAGGTGGGGATGGGGATGTTAGCGGGAGTGAGGGGAGGGAGCCGATTCTCTCCGATGTCCGTGTCTTAGCTGAGCGTAAAGAAATTGGCAAATGGTTCGGAAGTGGATGTGGATGCAATGGCAGTCAGCCATGTCAAGAGTGGATGGAAGGTGGACGGATGAGGATAAGGAATATTTGTGTGATAAATGGATGAGAGTAAGGAATGGATGAGGATGAAGAACGGATGAGATTAAGAAACGGATGAAGGTAGAAATGGATGAGGATGAGATACGGATGAAGGTATAAGTGGATGAGTGAGGAATGGATGAGGATGGAAAACGGATGAGATTAAGACGTATGAAGGTAGAAATGGATGAGGGAGGAATGTATTAGGAACGGATGAAAATAAGAAGCGGATGAAGGTAGAATTGGATGAGAGTGAGGAGCAGAGGAGACAAAGAATGGATGAGAAATAAACAAATGAACAAAGAGGAGCGGGTGAGGATGAAAAACGGATGATAATAAGAAACGGATGATAGTAAGGAACGGATGAATGTGAGGGAGGGATGAGGATGAAGAACGGAAGGGAAATAAATTAGGATCGGATGAGTAACGAACGGATGATACTAAGAAATGGATGATAGTAAGGAACGGATGAGGATGAAGAACGGAAGGGAAAGAAATTAGGATCGGATGAGTAACGAACGGATGATACTAAGAAACGGATGATAGTAAGGAACGGATGAGTGTGAAGGACGGGTGAGGATGAGGAACGGGAGGGAAAGAAATTAGGATCGGATGAGTAACGAACGGATGACATTAAGAAACGGATGATAGTAAGGAACGGATGAGTGTGAAGGACGGGTTAGGATGAGGAACGGAAGGAAAAGAAATTAGGATCGGATGAGTAACGAACGGATGATACTAAGAAATGGGTGATAGTAAGGAACGGATGAGGATGAGGAACGGAAGGGAAAGAAATTAGGATCGGATGAGTAACGTACGGATGATACTAAGAAATGGGTGATAGTAAGGAACGGATGAGGATGAAGAACGGAAGGGAAATAAATTAGGATCGGATGAGTAACGAACGGATGATACTAAGAAACGGATGATAGTAAGGAACGGATGAATGTGAGGGAGGGATGAGGATGAGGAACGGAAGGGAAATAAATTAGGATCGGATGAGTAACGAACGGATGATACTAAGAAATGGATGATAGTAAGGAACGGATGAGTGTGAAGGACGGATGAGGATGAGGAACGGAAGGGAAATAAATTAGGATCGGGTGAGTAACGCACGGATGATACTAAGAAACGGATGATAGTAATGAACGGATGAGTGTGAGGAACGGATTAGGAACGGAAGGGGAAGAAATTAGGATCGGATGAGCAACGTACGGATGAGAACCCAAAACGGATGAATGTTTGTTGAAAAGCGCCTGGGGTTGATGAGGATGTACATAGCAAGTGGTCTTCGACTCGAGGGAAATGAGAAAAAGGTCAAAAAAGGTCATTTTGTGGACATGGGGGCGCTGTTATTAAGGTCATGTGATGAATTTTAGGCCAATGAAACGCCCGTTGGCTGTATTGAAAGCCGCGTCTGGGTAGCGGGGAGTCCTTTTTTATATATATTTCTCTTCTTTTATTTGTTTATTGCAATTGTTTGCAATTGTTTGCAATTGAAGGGGATGCAATGGCTCCAGCGGACCTTTGGGTCCATGCTAAGGCCGTTTTTCCAATGGGAGACAAGTAAATGGTTTGGTCTATCTTGTGCAATAAACGGGAAAGCGTGTTTTTTGCCTGTTTGGTTGTGGTGGGCCTGAGAGACGGGCGTCAGAGAGGAACACGTCCCTGACGAACATCAAACCCGCCGCCATCATCATCATCATCATCATCATCATCATCATCATCATCATCATCATCATCATCATCATCATCATCATCATCATCATCATCATCATCATCATCATCATCATCATCTATATATATTGTAATCATGTGATGAAGTACATATGTAACATTACGAGAATGTTACTTGTGCTTTGGTGCCGAGGGAGTGAAGGAAACTCGAGTGACTTTGGTGGCTTTATTCTGGTTAGCGCGAGTGTCGACCTAGGCTGGGTCAACGCGGGCAGGGCTCGGAGCTCTGCCCTAAACACGCTTGTGGTGAGTACAGAAAAGAACTGGGGTGGACACCAAAACCTGGCATCCTTATATACGCACCCTGCGTACGCAAAAGAAGCAAACGACCCATCCTGACCGAAGCATGGCTCGGCAGGGCCTAGGTTGTGCTTTCATGAGGGTGCAAAGGCCTGTAGTAGAGGCGTATTATGGACTTAACCTACACAAATGTAATACAAGGCCGAACGCCAGGTATTTCTACACTATATATACATTCCTTGTCCATCCCATTTCTGCAGCGGCGATACTGTAAGCCAAAATATCGCGTAGAAGCACATATGGAGGGCTCTGTTCACCACACACATACCAAAAGGCCTCTTCTCACCTTATAAGGCAGGAGTGGGCAACCCTTGGCACACGAACCCCAGAGCTCACCTTAAAACAAAAAACACTAATAAATCTGCAGCTTCTTTTGCATGGCCATTGGTAACTGCATGCTGCGCTGGACGGCGGACTGGGGCCCCACGAGGTTAAGGGAGGGGGATCTTACTCGTATGTGGGTCTATGATTCAAAGGATTATAAAGGATTACAAAGGAGGAACATGTCGACAGGAGACCTTTTGGTCCATAACTAGGTCGGATGTGAAAAAATTATAATAATGATGAATAGATAAATAAATAGATTTATAAAAATAATAATACAAACTATAATAAATAAAGTAGATAAATAGGTAAAGTTGAATAACAAACTGGTAAATAGTAAATAATGCTAATAATGATAATAATAATAATGATAATAATAATAATAATAATAATAATAATAATAATAATAATAATAATAATAATAATAATAATAATCCGTTGGCACTCGAGTAAATTTTGTATCAAATATTTGGCTGATTTTGGCACTCACATTTAAAAAGGTTACCCAGCCCTGATATACGGGGATGGTTGAATCAAAGCATCAGAACTGGGCGCGTTACCGCCGGATAGGTAGTGCGTTATTTTAGGTTTCAGAATAGGGAATATTAATGTTGTAGTTTAGATATTGTTTTATTGAGAATATTCGTAAGAAGTAAATACCTCTCCATTTATTTATTTACTTTTTCATCAAAATAATTCTAAAGGAAATTAAAATCGGTAACGCATTGACAGTAACGCATTGATGGTAACGCGCCCAGCTCTGCAAAGCATGCAATCACCCTGAACCCGTTCAAAAATAATCCCTCGTCTCTCCCATCACTGGACAAGGGGTCATCCCGTCTCCCGCCACACCATTCGGGTCAAAGGCCTTGCAGCAAGACAGCGTAAGTTATATATATATATATATATATATATATATATATATATATATATATATATATATATATGTATATATATATATATATGTATATATATATATATGTATATATATATATATATATATATAATATATATATATATATATATATAAAATAATTGCACAAAGGAAAATGAAAGAAAAAATGTCTAAGCCGTATGAAAGCTTAATCAAAGGCGAGGGATATTTTATGATTGGCTCGAGGTTGAAGGACGCAGAAATACGTAAGAAGTAGTGCAGTCAATACTAGGCCATTGTTCAGCGTAGTTTCAAACATTAAGATTTTTATTATTATTCTTTATCTAATCATTATCATTATTAGTGTTGTTATTATCATTATTATTGTTATTATCAGTATTGTTGTTATTATATGTAGTAGTGGTTTTTTTACGCTGGTTCCCGACAGCCCTAAAAAAAAAAAAAAAAAAAAAAAAAAAAAAAAAAAAAAAAAAAAAAAAAAAAAAAAAAAAAAAAAAAAAAAAAAAAACGC
>NC_134792.1:63002637-63005137 GCF_046742065.1 Oratosquilla oratoria
ATTTAGTAACCTTCTATGAGGGACTTTATCGAAAACTTTTTTAGAAGTCGATATATATTACATTAACTGCTCTCCCTTCTTCGTACATCCCGTAAATATCATACAAGAAGTCAAGAAGGTTTGTCAGACACATGTTACGGAAGCCATGTTGTGAATCTTTAGTAATATTGTTTTCCTCCAAGAATTCTACAATTTTGTCTCTCAAGATAGACTCCACTAGTTTACAGGCAATTAATGTAAGGCTAATAGGCCGATAGTTACCAGGATTGGATTTGTCATCCTTCTTGAATAAAGGCACAACATTTGCTAGTTTCCACTCTTGTACAACTCTTCCAGACTTCCTTGAGTATTTTCGGATAAATTTTACCTGATCCGGGCGATTTTTTTAATTTAAGTTTGTCAATAACGAGGTTTACATCACGTTCTTCAATATCCATATCTAGTAGGGGCGTAGATGCTGCCCGTCCTGGTAGAGGAGGAGGATTGTGTCACTCAGATGAATAAAAACGCTTGGCGACAGTCAAAAGAGCAGGAAAAGAATCAACAGGCATGGAAGGGGGCTAGGCTAACACGCGCGCACACACACACATTTACACACTATGTGTACACTCAGACACAAACATCTACAAATGTATACACTCACATGCAAAGACACACACACGCACACATACACGTAAAGACACGCAAAATCACACACTCACACACACACACACACACACACACACACACACACACACACACACACACACGAACGCACACACACACACACACACACGAACGCACACACACACACACATGAACGCACACGCAAACACACACACACTCACACACACACACACTCACACACACGCAAACACACACACACACACACACACACACACACACACACACACACACACACACACACACACACATACACACGCACATCTACTCGAGAATCCGTCATACGTCCAGAGATCGAGACGTAATTGATGGGCTTGTTAAGCTGAATAGCAGTAATGGACGTAGTTGGCTTGGACGTTGGCCAAAGGAAGGAATGGAACATAAAGAATTTTAGGACGAAGATTTTTTATATATATTCTTGGCTTAGGGATTTCTGTGAGGTTTAGTGGAGACGGTGGCTGTTAAGTGTAGTTTAATGTTGATGAAGTTGACTGTGTACAATGGTTGGAGACTCGTACAGGAGAGAAAGTGGGATGAGAAACGACAAAGGAAGAGAGAGAAGGCGAGAGGAAGGAGGATCAGAGAGTAAAGAGAACGTGACCTCGCTTAGGATAATGGAGGGGGTGTATAAGGAGAGAGAGAGAGAGAGAGAGAGAGAGAGAGAGAGAGAGAGAGAGAGAGAGAGAGAGAGAGAGAGAGAGAGAGAGAGAGAGAGAGAGAGAACCTCTCTCAGATGGACAAGATCGTGGAGGCGCTCTTCTCGTTGAGCCTATTTCTACAATAGACGTCACTTACTGAGCTATTACCTTCTAAACGGTGACCTATTCTATATTTTATTCTGGATAATATAGATTATTTTACCTATGTCAAGAGGGTAGATCACGTCTTAAAAAGGAACTCATTTGATCAAGAAGAATCGTCACCCCAGACTTGGAGAGTGTGACAATTCTTCATGTGGGCTATCCTATGGTGACAATTCTTCGGTTGTATAAGTTGATGACAATAAGTATAACCCTCATTTAACCTAACGTAACCTAACCTAACCTAATGTTTATTCCACTGTTGATATTCGGCGTGGGATCTCATGGGGTGATGATTCTTCATGTGGGCGTTCTGGGGTGACAATTCTTCATATGACCCGCTTTTTTATATATAGGCCAAAATGATACAACTAAACTCGAGTCGCTGTATTGAAGCGATGGACTCAAAAGGAGCAATGCATTGGGGCTCAATTTAAGAACAGTGGAGACGGACAACCCCCCCCCTTCCCCCCCGGGGGGGGGGAGGCTGTGCAAACCTTTTACTCAATATTATGTTGACTCAATTGCTTTGCTTAACATTTGCTCTGCGTAAAAACTTAATCAACCAATTCCCAGACCATTCTGCTGGCATGTCTAATACTTCAGGAACATGCAGTCCACTCGTAATCATTTGCTTCTCTCTCAAAATTTGTAGTAAAAGCAAATTTGGATATGATGTGTTTCGTTGTGTGATCTCGGCCAAGTATATATATATATATATATGTATATATAATATATATATATATATATATATATGTATATATATATATATATATATATATATATATATATATATATATATATAAAATACCCGTCTGGGGTGTTGTCTGTATGTTATTGTGAGGTTAAAATCTGCTTAATAGCATGCAGTTGATACTTTAGGGTCTATGTGGTGCGCCCCTACAGACCAGAGCCACGCATCATTTTTTCTGTGGTAGAGGAAATCTCTCTTCATAGAGAAATGATGCTACTATATTATACTACGACTGTCCCTCTATTATGCTATCCCCCCCTGTACTTCTCTGTTAAAGAAAAAG
>NC_134792.1:63010137-63014764 GCF_046742065.1 Oratosquilla oratoria
TGTGTGGGAGATAGATAGATAGATAGATAGATAGATAGATAGAGAGAGAGAGAGAGAGAGAGAGAGAGAGAGAGAGAGAGAGAGAGAGAGAGAGAGAGAGAGAGAGAGAGATAGAGAGAGAGTAAAATGACCTCTTTGACGGAATGGCGAGATTGGTATGTTAAAACGCTCTCAATGTCCTGGATGTAAACAACACCTCATTTGAAATGATAAAGATAAAGTTTTGCAGATTTTGATTCCATTTGTTTAGAATAAATTTATGGAATACTCAGCCGGAATTAAAATTCATGAACACCGAAAATATATATATATATATATATATATATATATATATATATATATATATATATATATATATATATATATATATATATATATATATACAAAAAAAATATCCAAAAAATGAGGACGAAAATTGCTAGTTAGTAACAAGTACGAGTAAAAAAATGCAAATAAATACATTCAGTATTTACAGACGCGTAATAATTCTTTTAATTACTCCTGATATTTTATGCTAAACTTGTGTCATTAGTAAACAGTATAAAAATGAATTCTATTTGAATGTTACGAAAGTATTGACTGAGTAAGAGTTTCGTGAAAAAAATGTAAATGATAAAAAACAAATATATTCGTGCAGAGGTGAGCTTGTGATGTAAATAAGCGGGATATGAAATTATACAATTCTTTCAGATTTACATTTTGTGGATGCTGTATTCTCCTTGCGCGTGCACGCACGCACACACACACACACACACACACACACACACACACACACACACACACACACACACACACACACACACACACACAGAGAGAGAGAGAGAGAGAGAGAGAGAGGTGAGAGAGAGAGAGAGAGAGAGAGAGAGAGAGAAAGAGAGAGAGAGAGAGGCATACCCACACATACACACATACACACACACACACACACACACACCACACACACACACACACACACACACTCACACACACACACACACCCACACACACACACACGATATATATATTATATATATATATATTATATATATATATATATATATATGTATGTATATACATAATTCTCTCTCTCTCTCTCTCTCTCTCTCTATATATATATATATATATATATATACATATATATGTATTATATATACATATAATATATATGTATATATATATATTACATATATTTATATATATATATATATATATATATATATATATACATGTACATGTACATAAAAGCTATGTGATGGTAAATGATGTTGAAAGTGGAGGAAGTAGACGAGGATTGATGGGAGAATTTGAATGCTTTATCGTTTCGACCCGTAGAGTTTTGATCACAATGGAGCTTTGTGATCTAGACCCTGTGGGTCGTAACATTAAACCATTTAAATTCTCTCATTAAATCTCGTCTACTTCCTCCACATTTAGTCTCATTTGCCATTACATAGCTTTTATATATATATATATATATATATATATATATATTTAAGATTATTTCAGACAAATGAGAGAGAATGTGGGTGGGGAAGGGCAAACGAAGATGTGTTAGGAATAGAGTTTATTGCCCTAACGTAGCGACCAACTTGGTCTTCTTCAGAGGACTACAGCATTACAACGGATCACAATTCTTATATTCGTAGTGAGAGGGAACCCGCCAAGGTATGAGCGTCATGTTTTCCCTTTGGCTAAACGATTTAATTATTAGGACACTTGCTGCTTTCGAGAGGCATTTAAATCCGTCTCTGTCGTTGTTGTTCTTGTTGGCGGCGATATGTGCAGCTTCCACAGTTTTTCTCATTTTCTTCTCAAATCCCTCGTGTAGAATTTCTGCGTTGTTCCAATCAGGTAGATGTCCACATTTGTCAGTCAGGGCTCATAGAACATCCACTCCCTGGTTCGTCACCTGGACAAATGTGGACATCTACCTGATTGGAACAACGCAGAAATTCTACACGAGGGATTTGAGAAGAAAATGAGAAAAACTGTGGAAGCGGCACATATCGCCGCCAACAAGAACAACAACGACAGAGACGGATTTAAATGCCTCTCGAAAGCAGCAAGTGTCCTAATAATTAAATCGTTAGCCAAAGGGAAAACATGACGCTCATACCTTGGCGGGTTCCCTCTCACTACGAATATAAGAATTGTGATCCGTTTGTAATGCTGTAGTCCTCTGAAGAAGACCAAGTTGGTCGCAACGTTAGGGCAATAAACTCTATTCCTAACACATCTTCGTTTGCCCTTCCCCACCCACATTCTCTCTCATATATATATATATATATATACATAAATATATATAAATACATAAATATATATATATGTATATATATATATAACACAGGAACCCACAGTCGGAGAAAGAATAAACTTCGAATAAAGAATAATCCTATATTTCGGCTATCAACTGTAGCCCTCTTCAGGAAAGTACATAAGATAGAGAACAGAGGGGACTTATAAACTACAGTAAGAAGAGATGTGGACAGTTGACCTCACTCAGGCGCGGGGCAAACTGGGGTGGCGGAGGAGGGAGGGGGTGAGGAGAGGGGAGGATGTAATGTCCGCACTAGCTTATTTATTGCTGCGCGTGAGATTATGTCAGGTGTCCACTGCCCTTTAGAAATGGACACCTGACATAATCTCACGCGCAGCAATAAATAAGCTAGTGCGGACATTACATCCTCCCCTCTCCTCACCCCCTCCCTCCTCCGCCACCCCAGTTTGCCCCGCGCCTGAGTGAGGTCAACTGTCCACATCTCTTCTTACTGTAGTTTATAAGTCCCCTCTGTTCTCTATCTTATGTACTTTCCTGAAGAGGGCTACAGTTGATAGCCGAAATATAGGATTATTCTTTATTCGAAGTTTATTCTTTCTCCGACTGTGGGTTCCTGTGTGTTATTTACAAATGTGCTACTACATTTCTATTTAGAAATATATATATATATATATATATATATATATATATATGTATGTATATATATATACATATATATGATATATATATATAATATATTATATATATATATATATATATATATATATATATATATATATATATATATATATATATTGTGTTTGTGTGCGATTTGTTACCACCAGCGATTGTCTTGGTGACGATATTAAACAAGGGATTTGTTTTGTTCGAATTACTAAAATTTTGGAGACTTTGTGGTCAAACTTACTTGTTCGACTGTACCAATGCACAGAAAAACGAAAAACAACGATCTCCAACCAATCAGAACGTAATTAGAATTGCATAATTAATTACATGAAAAATTATGAAATTAGAAACAGGTAGAAACAACACAATCAACCGCGTAGTTCGGGATTGGGGGGAATTCCCAGCGAGGTGATTACATGTAGTGAAATTTGAATTTTTTAAGATCCATTTGGATAGCCACTTGATTAGTAGCTAAAGTTTTAATATCTCAGTTGATTATTTTTAACTTATTTATTTGTTCATCTATTTATGTATATATTTATTTATTTATCTACCTATTTATGTATTTATTCGTCTATCTATTTATGTATCTATTTATTTATTCATTTATTCATGTATTTACTATTTGTATGTATATTCATATGTTTGCTTATTTGCATATTCATGTATTTATTAAATCATTCTTATTTGTGTATTATATTTGTAGATTTGTTTGTTTGTTATAGATGTTTTTATTTTTTTGTTCATTTATTTCTCTGTTAATGTTTTATTTTGTATGCAGTCTAGACGGGGCCATATTGAGTTTTCTATTGTTTAATATTGTAGACTTATCTACTTATTAATATATTTATTCATTTATTTTCTAAATTTATTGTAATGCATTGGTTTTGTATTGTATAGTATTGCAAACTTGTACCGTTATTTCTTCTTTATTCTTTTATTCATTAATTATCATATTTTTTTATATGTTTGTTATCTATTGTAATGGATCGCAAAATTGTCCAGGATAATATTTTCATGGTTTTGCTTCAGGTAGACATTAGAGCACAAACTTCAATTATTTGCAGCCAAAGATTTATGTCGACAAGTAATGAACTGATTTTATGTCTCTTTTATTTATATATTTTCATCTTTTCACGACGATATTTCTGGAGGCTTGGGTCATTCGCTTCATTTGTGAAGTTCGTAGCTTAACGATCTCAGCCTCTGTCCGCTATTAATTTCCTAATAGACTGTCCTCTCTCGTAATGATGAGGAATACCAAGAGAAGCACCTCGTTCATATCCTCGGTCACCCAGCAAGACGAGTTTTCTTCTTCAATTTGCCAAGTTGCAAGGATTACCTTGATTATCTGCAATAAGAATGAAAGATTGCAGACTTACATGCACTGCGCTCCTTGATTGGTCCGGTCGATCTCGCGGCGACTATTCTGTGTGTAAACAAACGCGACGCACTAGCGACATCTATCGAGCGAACTATCAACTTGGGGCCCTCAGTCTTGGGGGTAACGATGGCACGCTTTAAGACTGTGGTTTCCAAACGAGCTTGATGAGGGGCGTGTTATGTATGTATTTGTTTATATATATATAATAGTATTAGATATAGTATATATATATATATAATATATATGAATATCATTTACATACATACATATACACTAGTATATCTTTATTCAACCACAGAGATAGCGCATTGGTTTAAGTC
>NC_134792.1:63015264-63020264 GCF_046742065.1 Oratosquilla oratoria
CACATCGCAAGCCCTCCCTCGGGGCCACTAAAACCTGGACAGTACACGATTGCCTCCGATTGGATGTGTTTGCTACCTGTATTGCCCCCATGTGCTCGGACTTGTTATAAATGCAGTGTCAGTGAATTAAATGTGATTTTTACGCGCGCGCACCGAGAGGTGGGTGTGCCAATTTTGAAAGATTAAAGAGAAAGAGATGATCTGATTGTAGTGTTTGGGTCGTCGAAGGGGGTAGACTACGTTGATTAACGAGATCGCTTGATTAGGGGAATGAGGTGTTTTCAGAAGTCTTGAGAACAAATTAAGAAGACACTCTCTGAAGGAAATGAAGTATAGTTTTCCTTATAGATGTAAAAGATACTTGGAATAGCTAAGATGGTGGTGTAGCCCAAGATGGGGGAATATGGGAATTCAGATCTAAATGTGATAATTGGAAATTAAGGATATTAAACCAACCTGAAATCGTACATGATTTGGAGGCTAGGCATGATGGATTGGAGAGTAGGGGACGGGAACCCACGAGCGTTGATTCTTTCCTGAATAATTCAATTAGGAAAATATAATTAGGTACACACAAACACATAGGCGCTCGCGCGCGCGCACAAACACGCACACACACACACACACACACACACACACACACACACACACACACACACACACACACACACACACACACACACACACACACACACACACACACACACACACACACACACACGCACACACACACACAATTCTGTATGACGGTTTATTGTTGACCGACGACGGCAGTGCTCCGGTGAAGTGTGAGGCGATGAGTGAGGCTGGGATGCACACAAACACACACACACACACACACACACACACACACACACACACACACACACAGAGAGAGAGAGAGAGAGAGAGAGAGAGAGAGAGAGAGAGAGAGAGAGAGAGAGAGAGAGAGAGAGAGAGAGAGAGAGAGAGAGAGAGAGAGAGAGAGAGAGAGAGAGAGAGAGACTTTCTCATCTTTTATCTGGTGGTCACTTTCATTAATCTATTCTGGCTACCGACAGACGTCTCTATTCAGTTTAAGAACCCCTCCCTCTCTCCCTCCCTCCCTCCCTCTCTCCCTCTCTCCCTTCCTCCCTCTCTCCATCATCCTTGAAGGGTCAACGAGACGTGTGTTGTGAGCCACAAGTATGTCAGGCTCTTTGGGAGACTTTGTCAGACGTCGTTGCTGGAACACAAAGACAATCTGCATCTGCATCATCGAAAGGATAATCACTGGTCTCCCTTTGTCTCATTGGCCATGATGTATAGTCGTGTTTAAGTGAGATTGAACACGAACACCTCTTGTGATTTGTTTAAGAATTCTGTAGATCTTATTCATTTGGCGCTAAAGGATCTTGTTCAGTGTTATTGGGGCGAAGAGATTCGTTTTCTTTCTACTTCCAAACCTCTCGGATGTGTTTTTAGTTTCGGTAGAAAACGTCGTTGAGATTTGCTTGTCGTTTTCTCCTCAGCCATTTTGAGTTCGTTTGAGTAGAAACGACTTCGGCCACAATCTTTTTTTTTTTTCAATCTTCAGAAGTCAAATTAACTTTGCGTCAGGTATTGAGAAACTGAATGGGGAAACGAAAGGCATTAAAGCTTTACGAATATTAAATAGATTGATGAAGTGTTTTTAGAATCCTGCAAGCAAAGTCTTCTTCCAGCTATTCAAATTCACAACATTTGTCGAGAATTTGCCCAGACTCGCTTGGTGTAAACTCAGTCTTAGTAAGAGAACAGTAGCTTGTTGTAATATACTGTGAGGTCTAGGGACAACAGGTCACCACGTGATTCACCATGGTCTTGGATCACGTGTCGGACTCGTGATAGACAGATATTACTCCCCCGGATGAGAGCTCAGAGATCGTATATGCCCGATCTATGGGTAATGCTGTGACCTTACACACACACACACACACACACACACACACACACACACACACACACACACACACACACACACACACACACACACACACACACACACACACACACACACACACAACTCCTTGCCCACGAGAGTTGGAGTGCCGGCTCGCAGCGCAGCGATGCTGAAATAATTTCAGCCCTGGGCGGGAATCGAACTCGGACCGTTGGATTAGCGGTTGTGAACGGTACCACTGTGCCGTCGATCCGTACAGCAGAGGCAGTGATGTTGACAATACTTATCTCTCCATTTTGTGTCGTTTCATGCACAAAGTCCTGATCAAACTCTTACACGAAATAGCGAAACAAAATTTGCACCATTTACACTACCATTATCACCATCATCGTGTCTGTTACACCATCACCGTCCCTAATCATCATCATCATCACCACCGTATCACAGTCTTCATGACCATTACAGTATCTGTATATACCACCAAAATACCATCACTTACACCATCATCACTACAACTACCACCACCACCACTATCACCACCACCACTACCATCACCACCATCACCACATCCACTATCACAATCACCACCACAACCAGTGGATCTTCCACCATCCTCACCACCACCGCCACCTCTGTCTTCACCCATTCCACCTTTCTCGCTAACTCCACATTCATCACATTCAGCACCAGCAAAGTGGTGATATGGTGTGCGCATTTTATCCTGGTTGATGCCATGCCGTAAGTCCTTTTGAGGTGAGTTTAATTCAACTTAATTGTAAATGGATGCCTTGTTAGCTTGCGAGGCACAAAACTGTGACTCTCAGTGTGAGTGGGGGGGGGGTGGAGAGGGTGGTGATGGGGGGGGGGGACGGAGTAAGAAGAACAAAAATATTTCCTTGGATCTGCATGTTTCGTAGAGTTACGTGGACAAACGAACAGCAACAGACCTAGAATATAAGAACATAAGAATTAAGAAGACTGGAAGAGACCATAAGGCCGAGACCAGGTAGTTCCATGCCCATTGCCACCTGTCATCCCCATCCATAAAGTTGTCTAACCTTTTTCTTAAAACCATCGATAGTTTCAGCGCTTACTACATGGATACTAAGTATATTCCAGTTCTTGTTTATTTCCTTCTTAAATCTAAAATTGTCCAATTTAAATCCATTACTTCGAGTCCTGCCCTGTTGTCTTAATAAGATGACCTTGTTTGCGTCACCCTTATTAAAGCCTTTGATCCACTTGAACACCTCTATTAGATCACCCCGCACTCTGCGTCTTTCCAATGAGTGTAAGTTAAGGTGCCTAATCATGTCCTCATAAGGTAAATTGCGGAGCCCATGTGTAATTTTGGTCATTCTCCTCTGTAATGACCTATTAGTTCTTACATAGCTGTTTTGGCACATAACCTATTATTGATATTATCATCACTACTACTGCTATTATTACCATTATCATTATTATTATTTTCTTCCTTTTTCATCTTCTTAATCTATCTTGAATTAAATCATTCTAGTCGGGGATTTGTAATTAAGAAAATGTCGAGACGTTTTTTAGATATCTCTATAGTGGAACAATCGATGACGTTGGATGGTAGACCATTCCATATATTAAAAACGCGATTCAAGACCGAGTAATTTGCTGTGTCTGTTTGAAATCCATTACCCCTAGTTGCATTGGAGGTTTCAATTTCAATATATTTTTCCAATTTTTTTTTTTTTTTTTTTTTTTTTTTTTTTTTTTTTTTTTTACCATGACAATTTTGAAGACCTCAATTAGACCTCTTCTCATTCTCCGCTTCGAGAGATTAAACAAATTTAGTTCCCTTAAGCGCTCTTCGTATGGCTTGTTCCGCAACCTAGGAATGAGCTTTGTTACTCTACGCTGCATTCTTTCTAACTTTTCTATATCCTTCTTGTAATATGGAGACCAGCACTGTACGCAGATTTCAAGATTAAGAATAATTTCTTCAGTTTAAACTCAAAAGCTCTACCTATAAATCCAATTGATTAATTTATGGTATATTAGATACACTTTGTGCTCTACTTAGATTATTTATTCTCTTAATTTTCTAAATATCTTATTTATTTACTTATTTAGTTTATTATTTTTTTTGTTATAGGATTTAATTCTTTTGGTGTATCATGTTCTTTATTACATTATTTTATTTGTGAAATAAAATTATTTGTTTATATATTGGTCAGCATATTAATAATTATAATGATAATCATTTTGATTATCTAGTGCGGTGGGGAGGAGGAGGAAGAAGAGGAGGAAGAGGAGGATGAGGAGGATGAGGAGGACATGGAGTGGATGGCACAGCCTTTGTGTGAAAGCGGTCGATGTTTTAAAAAAGAAAAAGAAAAGAAAAAAAAAAGACAATAATGTATCATAATAATAGCATGGGGCTCCACGACACTACAGCGCAGCCCAATATAGTACATCTAGTGGCTTTACATCTTGTTGCATTGTTGCAAACCGAAGTAAAAGGTGAAAAAAATAAATAATAACACAATGGCGGACACTGAAATCTGACCCGTCAGACTTATGTTAACCGTTTTTTTTTTTTTTTTTTTTTTTTTTTTTTTTTTTTTTTTCAAAAACTGATTACTTTGGCTATGAGGGGAATATAGTAGCGTTTATAGAAGTACATGAAATACACAACAAGTGAAAGATGTGTTTTGATGTGCGATACACAGCGGCAGAAGGTGTCTGTGGTTGTAGAAGGTGTCTGTGGTTGTAGAAGGTTTCCGTGCCGCGCGAGACCGAGTCATGTTCTGCAATAAATGCAGCACAAGCTTTGGCTTTGCAGAACAGCGGGTTTCGCGTCCCTCCCTGTGACTTGCCTTAAAAAAAAAAAAAAAAAAAAAAAAAAAAAAAAAAAAAAAAAAAAAACACTACCTCTAAGCGGGTAATACAATTCTGGAGACTCAAATTCAATACAAAACAAACAAAACAATTGCAACAACAAAGCGAGCTGGCAACCACCAAATGGTGTTTTATTTGTTATTGGCGGCTTCAGTGAATGTGATGAATTTGTTTGAAGTATCGGTTCGTTGGGGGGAGGGGGGGAGGGGGGGCGTATCAAAGTGTTTTTGCA
>NC_134792.1:63022764-63042764 GCF_046742065.1 Oratosquilla oratoria
GTGTGTGTGTGTGTGTGTGTGTGTGTGTGTGTGTGTGTGTGTGTGTGTGTCCGTCACAACACCACGATCGGAATTAAAGAGCTGAATACGGGAGTCTATATATTTCGACTACTAACTGCAATCCTTTTCAGTACAAAAGTGGGAGGAGGATATCTTATATACACCTTACATTGGTCAGACAGGGAGAGACCTAAGGACAAGGCTGAATGAGCACAAAAGGTAAATTAAGTATGGCCAAGAAAGTTCAGCCGTGTTCTAACACGTGAATAATTTAAATCTTCCCACTATGAATGTTTCAAAGGGTCAGGGGACCCCAAACATTATCCCAGGTTTGTTCATTAAATAACAAATTGGTAAAAGGTATCCTCCCCCCCACCGCCAGACCCGACCTCAGGTCATACTCAGGTCACCAGAGAGAGTGAGGTAAGTGGTATGTACTCTTTCCCTAGTTCCTTTTCTTTTGTAAGAGGTTGTTATTTAAAGATAGCATCCTCCTCCCACTTTGTACTACTGAAGAGGGTTGAAGTTAGCAGTCGAAATATATAGACTCTTTCTTTAATTCCGATCGTGGTGTTAATTGTGATTTACAAATGTGTTACGAATTTTTTCACCAGTGATATATATATCTTCACTTAACTCGAAACCAGTATAAAAGGCGGGGATGCCCCTATGTTTCTGAACTCTCTTGTACTCAGTATTACGACATTCATGATTAAATAAGCACTTAGGTCGTGGCCGTGTACGGTATTGGGGAGGCCTCTTTCGTCACATCCTCTTTGGGAGCGTGGGAATAACTGTCACGACTTTGTGACAGGAATAAAGTGCAAAGGAGCTATCACACTGGGCTGTTTTTCCTTCAACTCCAGATATGTTGAAGGGAAATGATTTTCCTCCAACGTACCAAATGACATTACACGTAAATTGTTGAGAAAGCAAAATAGTTTGCCGTAATGATTTTACGACGCAGAAAGTTCTGGAGGTGGTTGATACCGCCGATTAGTCGGAGGTTGAAGGAACACTAGCCCAGTGTGATAATCACTAACGGACACATTAGGGTTGTGTTTGATATTACTCCTGTGTACTGTAGGTATTATAAAGGGAGGAATTATAAAGGAGGAGCATGCCGACAGGAGACCTTTTGGTCCATAACTAGGTCGGATGCGGGAAAAAATTATAATGATAAAATAAAAATAGATAAAAATTATAATAATATAAACAAAAATAAAATAAATAAATGCTGGTTTATCTATTAATTCATTTACTTCTTTATATTATCTTTAATATTTCTTTGAATTCCCGATTAGGTGACACTAACGTAGGAGCTCAGACGAATGACAGTACAAAAAAAAATATAATTATTTCTTTATTTACAACTACTTCACTGTAACAACTATTTTATTTAGTTAATAGATTGACTTTATAGTAGGTCATCAACTGGAAGGGGAGGGCATGGTGTGTTTAAGTAGATCATTGCTAAATATTTTTATTCAACTTACAAATGGTACATTATTATTGGTCATAACGTAAGATTGCCATCGTAATGTAGATATAAATTCTGTACAAAATAGTTCTGATGATAGGAAAAAAATAAATCAAATTTGTATCTTTCTCGGCATAATGTTTATTTTGCTAATTTTGTTTGTTTTAATTTCTCTTTTTATTGCTTTGTATTCCATCGGTTTTTTTTTTTCTTGAATCGAACGCTTTGAACAAATTGATGAATGGTACATTGTTATTCTGTTATCATTATTATTATTATTATTATTATTATTATTATTATTACTATTACTATTACTATTATTATTATTATCATTATCATTATCATTATCATTATTATTATTATTATTATTATTATTATTATCATTATCATTATCATTATCATTATCATTATCATTATCATTATCATTATCATTATCATTATCATTATTACTATTATTATTATTATTACTATCATTTTATATTTTATTGTTATTATTATTATTATCATTATAGTTATTATTATTATTGTTAGTTATTATATCATCATCATCATCATCATCATCATCATCATCATCATCATCATCATCATCATCATCATCATCATCATCATCATCATCATCATCATCATCATCATCATCATCATCATCATCATCATCATCATCATCGTTATTGTTATTGTTATTGTTATTATCATTCTTATTATTACTATTATTGTTTTCACTATACACTAATTTTCTTTGGAGTATTGTCCCTCTCTCTTTCCTTAATTCAATTAGACCGTTTGGAAATTCTTTAGTTCTTTCTATGTTTAGATCAGTTTTATTCCATAGCCGTCAATGTTTGACACGAAGGCATTACTGGTTATGTAAGCTTAACTCCGAATAGGTCAACACCCAGCATTGAAACACTGTCAATAAACGCTCAATAAACACTGTCAATGAACACGGGTTTTTCTACTGTAATTGCACGTATATCATACAAAACAAAGAACGCCTCAGTCTTTCCAGGCACAATATTAGTGTAACATATACATTTTTATTAATTTATTTATTTTGTGTTTGTGTGTAGGTGCGTGTGTATTTACCTAGTTGTATTTTACGGGAAGAGAGCTGTGCTCGTAGTGACCCGTCTTTTGATCTTTCAGCCTCAAGTTTGTTCTTTAATTCTTGTATAGTTTTTGCACACACTGTTTCCTCACCCAATTTATTCCAGATATTCCATCACTGTGTGTGTGTGTGTGTGTGTGTGTGTGTGTGTGTGTGTGTGTGTGTGTGTGTGTGTGTGATTCACCATTGTCTTGGATCACGTGTTGGACTCGTGATGGACAGTTATTAACCTCCCGTAGGAGAGCCCAGAGCTCGTATGACCGATCTATGGGTAATATTGTGACCTTACACGCACACACACACACACCCAACTCCCCGCCCACGAAAGTTAAAGTAACAACCCGCAGCGCAGCTATAGTGAAATTATTTTAGCCCTGGGCGGGATTCGAACCCGGACCGCCGTAGTGGCAGGCGAGAACTCTAACCACTGCGCCACGAGGGTGTGTGTGTGTGTGTGTGTGTGTGTGTGTGTGTGTGTGTGTGTGTGTGTGTGTGTGTGTGTGTGTGTGCGCGTGCGCGCGTGTTTCGTCTTTTTGAGGTTTTCCAGTTCATGCCAATATTAGTACTTTCCAGTGATTTTGTGTTTTTTTCTTTTTCTTTTTCTTTTACGTATTTCTATTAGTCATCCCTTTTGTTTTTGGTCTTCGACATATTTCTCCGAGTTTTAGCTTCTTTCTTTTTAATATCTCACTTTTGCATTAGGGGTTGTTACGTTTTCTATGCAAGATTAATGTGGCGTGCCATTTTCCATTTTCTTTATCGTTTTCTCTTTTGTTCCTTCCAAATATCGTTCATTTTGCTTTTTCGCATTTTTTGTTCTACATTCTGTTTCCGCGTTCTTTGAAATATGTTTCTACTTCTTCGGATGATGCTTTTCATGTATCTTGGTATATATATTATTTTCTTCAATATTCTTTGAAATGGGCTCCTATGATATATATATATATATATATATATATATATATATATATATATATATATATATATATATGTGTGTGTGTGTGTGTGTGTGTGTGTGTGTGTGTGTGTGTGTGTGTGTGTGTGTGTGTGTGTGTGTGTGTGTTTAAGACGGATTGAATCTTTAGAAGCTCTGTCTAAGGGATTCGAACCCTGACTTGTGCGTGCATAATCAGTCACCAGCGTCTTGGCTTCGTGATAATGCATGCACAGGTCAGGGTTCGAACCCCTTGGCACAGCTTCTAAAGATTCACTATATATATAATATATATATATATATATATATATATAATGTATAAATATTTTTGAAAGGTCTTTTTAGCCCTTTTAAAATGCGGTTTTGGACAGCTGAAAGAAATCGCCAGGCGACATCTGCAAAAATAATAATGATAATAATAATAATAATAATAATAATAATAATAATAATAATAATAATAATAATAATTAATAATAATAATAGTAATAGTAATAGTAATAATGATAATGATAATAATTATAGTAATAATAATAATAATTATAGTAATAATGATAGTAATAATGATAATAATATATTAATAATGAATGAATAATAATGATTTATATGCAATTGTCAATTACCGACGAGTCTATCGAAATAAGCTTCTTGTGAGGAGGGAACCATTATTAGTACAACGTTTCGCTTGCTACAGAATGAAGGAGAGTGCAAAAGACCATAAGGCTTACACTAAGCAGATCCATGTCCATTACCACTTGTCATTCCCATCCATAAAGTTGTCTTAACCTTTTTTTAATACAATCGATAGTTTCAAAGTTCTTTTAAATGGTCAATTCCATTCGTTGGCCACCCTATTAGTAAACCAATTCTTGCCTATTTCCTTTTTAAATCTAAAATTGTCCAATTAAACCCATCACTGCGAGTCCTGTTAGATCACCCCGCACTCTGCGTCTTTCGAGAGAGTGTAAGTTAAGATGCTTGAGCTTGTCCTCGTAAGGTAAATTTCTGAGCCCATGTGACAAGTGTCTTCACATGTTTTTCTAATCCTTCCCGTCTTTTCAAACTTGAATTTTTGCATCTTGATAATCAATATTCCCAGGTTTGTCTATTTTTTGTAGTCACTTATGTATTTAAGTTTACTTAAGTCTACCTAAAGTTTCTACATGAATTTATTTTCCCTCTTCTATTCCATTTGTGAATTCATGAAACATATTACTACAATATTTTTTCTCGTCGTGCTCTTGTTTTTATTTTTTGTTCCATTATTTCATTAGTGGTCATTTTTTTTTTATCTAATTTTTGTTTTGTGTATTCTTTTTATGTGTCATTATATATCCTTCATTTTTTAAGGATTTCCTTGTTTGTTATCTTGTATGTGGTATTCGTGCATATTTCTTCATGTCTGTTGCAACCCTATTTACACGTGAATATCAAACTAGCCGAAAACCACTGACAAATAATAGACTAAGCCCAAACTTTTTTTTCCATATCAACATCTTCAGGGAATACAAATAAAGACTACAAAGAATTACAAAGGAAGTACATGCCGGCAGGAGACTTTTTGGTCCATAACTATGTCGGATGTGAAATAAAAAATTACTAATAAACAAACAAGAAAGGAGAGAAGGAAAGGAAGTAAGAAAGGTCACATATTGACCTCGCTTAACCAGAGGCCGAGTCTTGACCTCGTTGGGGGAGGGGGGGGCTGACCCAGGATCTCTATGGCTTGCCCAGATATTTGCAATATCATTAACGAGTAAGGTCAACGTATTACCCCCTCTTAATTATATTCCTTCTCTCATTTCTCTTCTTTATATTGTTTGCTTATTAGTAATATTCTGTGTGTGATTCATCATGGTCTTGGATCACGTGTTCGACTCGTGATCGACAGCTATTTCCCTCCCGGAAGATAGCTCGGAGCTCATACATGACCGATCTATGGGTGATGCTGTGACTTTAAGCGTACACACACACCAAACTCCCCGCCCACGAGAGTTGGAGTAAGGACTCGCAGCGCAGCGATACTGAAATTATTTCAGCCCTGGACGGGATTCGAACTCGGACCGCCGTAGTGGCAGCCGGGAACTCTACACTGCGCCATCGTGTCGTGTGTGTATGTGTGTGTGTGTGTGTGTGTGTGTGTGTGTGTGTGTGTGTGTGTGTGTGTGTGTGTGTGTGTGTGTGTGTGTGTGTGTGTGTGTGTGTGTGTGTGTGTGTGTGTGTGTATGTGTGTGTGTGTGCTTGCGTTTTTGTATGTGTTCTCTCTCTCTCTCTCTCTCTCTCTCTCTCTCTCTCTCTCTCTCTCTCTCTCTCTCTCTCTCTCTCTCTCTCTCTCTCTCTCTCTCTCTCTCTCTCTCTCTCTCTCTCCCCCCCCCCCTCTCTCTCTCTCTCTCTCTCTCTCTCTCTCTCTCTCTCTCTCTCTCTCTCTCTCTCTCTCTCTCTCTCTCTGTGTGTGTGTGTGTGTGTGTGTGTGTGTGTGTGTGTGTGTGTGTGTGTGTGTGTGTGTGTGTGTGTGTGTGTGTGTGTGTGTGTGTGTGTGTGTGTGTGTGTCCGTGATATCTTCAGGTGAAATTGTCAGAGAGATCAACAACGATTCCGTTCATTCTCATGGTGTCGAAAGAAAGGCTCAAGGAGGAGGTGCTGTCGGTGTTGCAAGGTGCTCGAGGGGGAGGTGGCATGAGAGCATGCCCCACGTTGAGGTGGAGGGTCACTCATATGGGCTCGTCCTTCAAGTGCCAGCATGATTTGGCCACCGAGTGGCACTCGAGAGCATCGAGGCTAACTCTCCACTTCAGTCTCGTCCTCTAACTCCTCCTCTTCCCTGTGACTCCAGCCTTTCGCCTCCACTAGTTAGTCCTTCGCTTCGTCTACCTCTTCCTCCTCCGCCTCCTCCTCCTTCTCTTTCCTCCTCTACCTCTTCCTCTATTCCGTCACTATTTTCCTCTACCTGGTCAATCCCATCCTCTACCTCCTCTTGCTTTCTCTCTTTTGTTCTCTCCTTCTCTCGCTCCAACTCTTTTCAACATACAAATCCTCCATCATGACCTTTTCATTCTTTCTTTTTTTCCTTCTTTCTCTTCTTTTCTCCTCTTTTTTCTCTTTTCCTCTCTCCCCTGCTCTCCACACATTCCTCTCCTCCCTCTTTCTTTTATCTCCCCTCTTTTCTCCTACTCTCCCCTCTTTTTTCTGTTCGCCCCTCTCTTTTCTCTCCTTCCCTCTCTTTTCTCTCTTTTTATCTTTCCTTCTTTCTTCTCCTTTCCCCCTCTTTCTTATCATGTTTTCTCTCTCATTTCTTCCCTCCATGTTAAACATGTTTCTATTTTTTCTTTACCTCCCCCTTCCCCTTCTCCTCCCCCCCCCTCGAGGGTGACTGAGGATGTGGGGGGGGGGGAGGTCTCCAAATAACCCAAGCGCACAAACCACATACGGTTACGTTCAAAAGTTAGTACCCGAAAATTCACTTATATTTTTCTGTTCATAATTTTATTTCCAGTAAGACACATTTTCTTGGAACAGAAACATACACACAAAACTTAACAACAAACAAAAATAATGGGGGATGAAGGAAATAGCCTTTTTCCTGGACTTGAGAAGAATATACGCACTAAAGTTAGTAACCCACATTATGTATTTGAACACAAAGAAAATTACAGGGTGGGTAAAGGAATGAAGCACCACTGTGCTTGCATGACAAGGCCACGTGCATCCCTCGGAAGAGACAAAAGACGCGGGGCAATAAACACAGACACGCGCGCTAGACGCGGTGTTGCACACCCACTGTGTCAGTATAGTCCCTACCCGACTAAACTTCGACGTCATACCACCCAAGCGGCTGTCCCTGATATTACACTTTCCACTTACCGTAATTCACGAGTGGACCTTATTTTTCCGTTCTCTCGTTCATTATCCCATTTCCATTGCATCCCAGTAACTCCCTCCCTCCCTATCCCCTTCCTTACCTCCCTTCCCTTACGCTGAGGTATAAACAAACATAAACATATACAAGAAGGGCGCTGGCAAAAGGACAAACACAAGCATCACATAAGTTGTGTTGCTCCCACGTGCACTTGCCTCGCGAGAGGCGAAGATGATCATTCGTCCCGGCATGCGGGTATCACAGCCAAAAGAACAACACATGAGGGGGAGAGAGAGAAAGAAAGAGAGAGAGAGAGAGAGAGAGAGAGAGAGAGAGAGAGAGAGAGGGGAGGGAGAGGGGTAGGGAGAGAGGGGGAGACTGAGAGCCGATAAACGGCTAACAATTTCCCTCAAATGAGAGAAAGAGAGAGAGAGAGAGAGAAGGAATGGGAGGTTTGAGAGAGAGACAGGAAGATTAAGAGCCGATTAACAGTTAACAAAGTCCCCGATCCCAATTTTGCGCAGCAGTCTCGATGTTGCAAGTCAGTGTTTGCAGTGTTACATAAAATCGCTTAGCATCGGAGAGATCAGCTCCCTTAGGAAGGTTTTATCAATCCTAGTTGAGTAATTATATCGCCCGCAGATACATAAAACGCCATAGTTCGTGAAAAATGCATAAGATAATAAAATAATAAATAAATAAATAAGCGGACTAACGAACGGGCGAATCGTCGGTCAGATTTAGTCGGGCATTCCTCTCCATTGTTTCGATTTCAGATCGAGTTTTATGGTGTTCATTCATCTATTGGCATCTGTGGATGATCCGCTACACGTTTTACGCCTTCGCGCGCACGAAGTGGGAGGAGTCTCGTGACGTCATCCGGAGTATCCGGCTGACAGGTTAAAATGAACACGTTGAAATCAAACGATGATCCGCTACACGTTTCACGCCTTCGCGCGCACGAAGTGGGAGGAGTCTCGTGACGTCATCCGGAGTATCCGGCTGACAGGCTAAAATGAACACGTTGAAATCAGACGATGATCCGCTACACGTTTTACCCCTTCGCGCGCACGAAGTGGGAGGAGTCTCGTGACGTCATCCGGAGTACCCGGCTGACAGGCTAAAATGAACACGTTGAAATCAGACGATGATCCGCTACACGTTTTACCCCTTCGCGCGCACGAAGTGGGAGGAGTCTCGTGACGTCATCCGGAGTACCCGGCTGACAGGCTAAAATGAACACGTTGAAATCGGACGATCCGCTACACGTTTTACCCCTTCGCGCGCACGAAGTGGGAGGAGTCTCGTGACGTCATCCGGAGTACCCGGCTGACAGGCTAAAATGAACACGTTGAAATCAGACGATGATCCGCTACACGTTTTACGCCTTTGCGCGCACGAAGTGGGAGGAGTCTCGTGACGTCATCCGGAGTATCCGGCTGACAGGCTAAAATGAACACGTTGAAATCAGACGATGATCCGCTACACGTTTTACCCCTTCGCGCGCACGAAGTGGGAGGAGTCTCGTGACGTCATCCGGAGTACCCGGCTGACAGGCTAAGATGAACACGTTGAAATCAGACGATTTTATTCAGTTGAGGGGATGTAACTGGAACGATGGGATCAAATAAAAGTAGTGGGATATTTTGTATGTGACAGGGAACACGACCACAGTTAATTCGGTGGTTTGTACACTAATTGGTATTGTAGTGTGTTAGTATCAACTACACACTAAAAGCTACCACAATATATCGTGATGACACAACGTTTTGTATATTAAAATAATTTGTTAATACTTTACCACGAGTAGAGGGCATATACCATACACACCAGTGATGACATCTCCTTATTCCACATAGCAACGTACATATGTTCCGTTTTTCGTCGCTTGGCGAAACTACGCTTGCCTCATATTGCACACTTCATCTCTTAATTGGCCTATCGAAGCGCGTTTGGTGGACAAGATCCTTGCAATGCAGTCGTTAAATGTGTTTGCGTGCTGAGATCAAGAAAAAGAGCAGGCACGTGTTTTTTTTTCGCCAAGTTTAGGAGAAAAACGAAAATGCCATAGTCAGCTCCATCGCGCATCAACACCTCAGGCCGTCCCGACCCACGGCCCACAACAACTCTGAGTTCGCCGCCCGCCCGACCTTCCCCCAGCTCTACTAATTAGCCTTCCAGTCGGAGATGGAGTTCTGCTTTGAGATCTTCAAGGAGGACTTGAAAGTTGGGACTTGAGGCTGGAGTGGGACTCGTGTGTAGTGCCTCACCTCCCTCTTTCCCTCCCTACCTCCCTCCTTCCCTCCCTCCCCACGCCTCTCCACTCTATACTTTTCTTCCCTCTGTCAATTTTTTTTCTTTCTCGTCCTTATTTTTCGCTTGTCGAAGTCCTCATCTTCCGCCTCTGCCTCCTCCTGTTTCCACTCCTACTCCGTCCACTCCTCCTGTTCCTCCTTATCCTCCTCGTTTCCTCCCCCTCTTCCCCATACTCTTCCTCCCTCCCCTTCCTCCTCCTCCTCATGATTTTGCTCCTTTTGTTTTTTCCTCCTATTCCTCCTCTTTCTCCTCCTCCTCCTCTCCCTCCTCCTCCTCCTTCTCCCCCTCCTCCTCCCCTCCTCCTCTTCCTCCTCCTCCTCTTCCTCTTGTTCTTGGTCCTCCTACTTCCTTTTCCTCCTCTTCCTCCTCCTCCTGCTCCACTTTGTGCTCCTACTCCAGCTCAGGCTTCCTTTTCTTTCTCCTCTTCTTGCTTCTCCTCCACCCCACTTTCCTCCTCCTCTACTTCTTCCTCTTCCCCAGGTTCTTTCCTGTACCTCCTCCTCCTCCTCCTCCTCCTCCACTTAACATTCATCTAAATGTCTTCCTCTTGGTATCCACAAGCGCATTCTCCTCCCTCCTCCTCCTCCTCCTCCTCCACCTCCTACTCCTCCTCCTCCCCCCTCGCCTCTTCTTTACGCCCTACCCCCTCCCCCACCTCCCCCTCTCCCCCATCTCCCCCTCCCCCTCTCCACTTGATCTCCACCCACGTAGCGTCCGGCTCATCCCCCGATGATTTCCTTGACTCCATGATTAGTCTCCCCCCTGCCCCCATTCCCACCACTCCCCTCCCCTCCCCTTCCTTTGCACCCCCTCCCATCCGCTGACCCCCCCCCACACTCCTCCCTTCCCTTCCCATCCTTTTCTCAGCTGTATCTACTGCTTGCATCCTCTCTTCTTTCGTTCTCTCTCTTTTATTCCAATTTCCTGTCGGAAACACTCACTCTCTCTCACACACACGCACGCACGCACACACACACACACACACACACACACACACACACACACACACACACACACACACACACACACACACACACACACACACACACACACACGCATACACACAGTTGCCCAAGAGCGTGCAATTATGGATGGATTTAGCCGTTTTGGCCTTTTGTGCACAATGGACGCAGCCAATTCACAATGGACATAGCCAATTCAGCCAACAGCGTTTTGCTGTTGAAAAACGGGTTCCCGTCTGTTGTGACTGTTAGTAATGATCCGGTGATAGGTGCAGCCGTGCGAATAGACACTGGTATGTTGTAGGCATAATGGGAAAGTATACATATTGATCCGGGGTAATATCCGGGGATATTTAGACCTTTCGCCACTGCGGGAGCGGGGCGGAATAGCCGGCTTGCGGTCAAATCGTGAATAACGGTGGAGGGGCTCGGAGAGGTCGTGGAGGTGAGGTCAATCGGCCACGTGGCCATGACCTAGTTTGTTTTTTACGTTCTAGGTTTAGGTGGTAGGGTTCTGGTCTTAGGTGTTTAGTTTCTAGATGTAAGGGGTTGCTTGTAGGTGTTTTGTTTTCTAGATCGAGGTGTTTTTTAGTTTTGTGTGTGTGTGTTTTTGTAGTTTTACGTGTTTGTCTTCTAGTTTTGGGCTTGCTTTCTTGTTTTTGGGCTCCTTTTCCCAATCTGATTAATTGTTTAATTCTATTTCCTCTCCTGGATTGTTAGTATTATTGTTTTTTTCTAGTTTATAATTTTCATTGTGTAAAGTTTGAAATTGTTCGTCATTGCATTTCTCATGCAGACACCATATTTATTTATTTATTTATTTATTCATTGTTATTTTATCGTTCTTTTTGTATGATTATTTGAAGATGGCAACTGGCGACAGTGTTGGACAAAGCAACTATCGGATTTTATCGTTCTTTTTTATGATTATTTGAAGATGGCAACTGGCGACAGTGTTGGACAAAGCCACTATCGGATGGTCTAACGAGCTTTGAAGTATTGGTAAAAGCTTTGTCTTGAAAATATGTTCGCTTTGTCATTTGACATTGTCCTGGAACACTTTGTCTTCTTCTGTAATTCTATTTGAACGTGGGTCAGAGTTTCTCTATGTTTCTGAGCCATGTAAACCTGTGCAACTTGACTTGACTTAACGAAAAATGTTATCATATCTGTCAGAAGCCTCGGCCTAGTTAGTCCGATTGCGTCATTATGAAAATTTGATTATTTTTATTTCTTATCATATATATATATATATATATATATATATATATATATAATATATATATATATAATATATTATATATAATATATATATATATATATATATATATATTTTGTCAGAGCTGTTGAAGATATCTTACATCTGACTTAGTGCGATGACGTCATTGTACAATTCTATAATTTCTATCTTTTATTGTTTATTTTAATTTTATTTTATTTTGTTTTGTCACAGCTTTTTACTTCATCCTATTTGCTATGATATCCTAAAAAGGTTTTGTCCCTGATGCCGCCAGGTGATTTAATTCAAACTAAGGAAGCAGACGACCCCTAGGCGAAGGGATGGACTTGTGAAACACAGCGTCGTAGCTGAGTTCGGGAAAATTAGGCTCCGCGAACATTTGCAAAAAAGTTAGCGTAGTTTCGCGTGCTCTAATGGCGGGCCAAATTGATGCATTTTCATGTTCCAGTCTTGGCGACTAAAGTTAGGGGGGGAGGGGGGACGTGGGGGGGCAAGGGGAGTGGGGGGGAGGGAGGAAACACACACAAAGCGAAGTTTGCGTGTAATACAGTGCCTGTGTCTAATCCAGTAGGTTGTTGCTGTTGTTGTAGTACCGCTCGGAGAACACAAACTTTGCGCAGTATTTTCCCTTAGCTATTCATTTTTTTTTTCTTTCTTTTTTCTCTCATTTTATTTTTTTTCATTTTCTTTCTTTTCTTTTTCTTTTTTAGTTTTTATTTTATTTCTTTTCTTTTTCTTTTTTAGTTTTTATTTTAATTTTATTTTATTTTTCTTTTCTTTTTCCTTTTCTTTTTTCTTTTTTCTTTTTTATTTTCTTTCCTCTTTTAATTTCTCACATTCATGTAAGACAGAGGCAGTTTCATTATGAATTGATATTTGTTTTTTTTCACAGATGTAGATGTCAAGTATTGGTGTATCTTTAATGTGAACATTACCTAAACATGCGGTACGTGAACCTTTGGGAAATGAAATATGTAGAGCGGTTTCCACGATCAAAGCGGTGGAAAAAAGCTGCCGAAAAAACGGAAACTTGTTCCCGAAACAGTGTTCGTGTGAACCGGGAACTTGTTGCCGAAACATTGCGCGTGTGATCCAGGCTTAAGTAGTGTGTTCAAGACGCTTCCCAGGAGGAAAATAGAATGACGTCATGTATCACATCACAAAATGACGTCATAAGAATGACGTCATACACTGGCGCCCTTGTGCATTTTTGTTATGGTCTATCTTTATTTATTTCTTATTTTACTACTATTGAATCATTTCATATATTTTTATGTATATTTATATTTATAATTATTAAATTACGGCCGTTTTATTTAGCTGAGGGAAAAGGTAATGTGGGGGGAGCATTTGAATTCCGGGGTTTTTATTGGCTGTCGGGAAGGAGGGGTGTTGGAGAGAGGGGGAGGGGGTTTGGAGGGAGGGGAGGAGATTTGGAGGAAGGGGAAGGGGATTTTGGAGGAAGGGTGAAGAGGGTTTGGAGGGAGAGGAGGGGGGTTGGAGTGAGGGTGAGGGGATTTTGGAGGGAGGGTGAGGAGGATTTGGAGGGAGGGGAGGGGTTTGGAGGGAGGGTGAGGGGATTTTGGAGGGAGGGTGAGGAGGATTTGGAGGGAGGGGAGGGGTTTGGAGGGAGGGTGAGGGGATTTTGGAGGGAGGGTGAGGAGGATTTGGAGGGAGGGGAGGGGTTTGGAGGGAGGGTGAGGGGATTTTGGAGGGAGGGTGAGGAGGATTTGGAGGGAGGGGGAGGGGAGGTGGGTTTGGAGGGAGGGGTAGGGGAGGAGGGGTTGGAGGGAGGGGAAGGGGAGGAGGTTTTGGAGGGAGGGTAGGGGAGGAGGGGCAGAGGGTTTGAAGGGATGGGCAGGAGAGGAGAATTTGGAGGAAAGGGATGGAGCTTGGAGGGAGGGGAGGGGAGGAGGGGCAGAGGGTTTGAAGGGATGGGCAGGAGAGGAGAATTTGGAGGAAAGGGATGGAGCTTGGAGGGAGGGGAGGGAGCTTGGAGGGAGGGGAGGGAGCTTGGAGGGAGGGTGAGGAGAGTTGGAGGGAGGGGGAGGGGCTTGTTACTGGGGCTCTTTTCAATCAGGGATCAAGCCCGGCAAGACCCTCCATTTGTCTGATTTCGAAAACGAATCATTCGATTTGGGCCTTGCAAGTGCAGGGGTGGCGGATCCCCCCCGATCGTAACAAGCCCCCCTCCCCTTCCCTTCCCTTTAACCCCCCCCCCCGTACCACCGTGCCACGATGGCACAGTGGCACGGCACGTGGGGGTGGGGGTGGGGGGTCGCCATTGGGTGTTGGTGTGGCCGTTTCTGTTCATCTCACAAATGGATATTCTTCGGCGTTTTGTGAGAAGTCTTAATGGCCGCCACTTTCAGTTTTTGGGGGCGTCTTGGCGAAGAACGAAGAAGAGGAGGAGGAGGAGGAGGAGGAAGAGGAGGAGGAGGAAGAGGAGAGACGTTCTCCGAGTTGGTTGGCTCTTCGTTTTCCAACTAATGGTGTGGTCATTGGTGGAAGCCCACTGATGTTCTCTTGGTGGCGTTGTCGGTAATGCAGGTTCCTCTTATTTTCTCTCCCTGTCTCTTTATCTCTCTTTGTCTCTGCCCCTTTCTCTCTCTCTCTCTCTCTCTCTCTCTCTCTCTCTCTCTCTCTCTCTCTCTCTCTCTCTCTCTCTCTCTCTCTCTCTCTCTCTCTCTCTCGACTCCTGATGCCCCCTTTTCTTTCTTTCTTTCTTTCTGTAAAAGATAATTTCCCCTCGTACCCAATTTTCTTGGTTTTCTGGGTGACCCCCGACCATTTTCTTTTTTCCGTTTTCTTTCCTTTCACGTCATATATATTTTTCTCTCTCTCTCTCTCCCTCTGTCCATTCCTCGTCATTTTCCCATAACTTCTTTATCACGTCCCTCTCCATCTCCAACATCGTGTTGAGCGTAGTGATCTGAAACTTTCCTGATTTCTTTTATTTCATTAATATTTCCAAACTTTTCCCTTTTCCTCAATCCGCACGTTATCGCTTCCAGACCCAAGGGTTCCTGGAAGACGAAGAAGATCATTTGGCGTTAGCCAGAATAAAATATATAGAGTACGTCATGGTACGCAAAAGGACACTAATGGCCGTACTAAACCTTCCGTCAGGTCTAGCTAATGCTATTTACCATTAGAAGGTAGTTTTACTTGATGTTCTAGTTAAGTGTATTTGGCTTATCGGCTTATCTACAAAACCTACCGATATTATTTCGTAACTATAATTAACAAAGTTAATAGGATTCTTCTTTCTATTGGTAGGATATGATCGCTAGGGCCGGCCCTAATTGTCATTTGATTTCCTTGGTTAAATTTATTCGTTTGTTTATCTTTATATTAGATTTTTATTCGATTTGATTGTATCCACTTATTTGCTTTAAAGTAGTCTATTACTTTTTCATTCTTAATATCTTTAATTATATTTCTTGATTATTTAGGTAAAAAAATCGAATTTAAGTGAGCAGAAAGGAGGAATTTGTGTTTAAAAAGTATTAAAGGGATTACAAAGATGGATAGAGTGAGAAATGAGGGCGTGAGGCGGAGAGCGAAGGAGGAGAGGGAGCTATTAGAATGGAAAGATCAGAGAATACTGGGATGAATTTTTTTTAGAAGCTCTGCCAATGGATTCGAACCCTGACCTGTGCGCACATAATCACAAAGTCACGGGTCAGGGTTCGAATCCCGCAGAGCTAAAAGTGTTCAGTCTGTCTTTAACATACACAATACTAGGATGGTTTGGGTACACGGAAAAAGCGAGTGAAGAAAGACTAAGAAAAAGCGTGTGTGAGGCAGAGGTGGATGGAGCGAAATTGAGAGGAAGACCGAGAATGGGATGGATTGATTCAATGGATGGGATAAAGGCGGCTTCAGCAATGAAGGGAGAGGGCGAGAGATGGATGTGAGTGGAGAGTGGTTGTGAATGGATGATAAATTGGCGTGGCGCCAAGGGATTTCTCCTTGTCTTCTCTAATTACTCGTAAATGGACGAGGAGAGAGGGTCGCCATGTAAATGAAGCGGTGGGGATAAACCATTCTCGGCTGTCAGGCTTGCTGTGGAGGTGCTGTGTCTTGCTGTATTGCTTCTGACCCAGGATGTGAATGGTGGGCTTATAATGAGGAAAGGGCATTTTGGTATATGTATGCATTTATGTATGTATGTATGCATGCATTTATGTATGTATGTATGTATGCATCTATTTATGTATGTATGCATGCATTTATGTATGTATGTATGCATTTATATATGTATGTATGCACTTATGTATATATGTATGCATTTATGTATGCGTTTATGGATGTATATATGTATTTTATTTTACATAGTTATATTTGTTTTAAGTATTTATTGATTCATCCATTCATTTATCATTTCACGTTCTAGGATAAGTATTCAATGGCTTCCTGCTGTTGCTGTTGCTGTTGAGTACATTGGCAACCACTTCGCAGAAGTGACTCACTTTATATTCTTTTTCTGTCAATTTTTTCTGCAGCCGAAGGGTATTCTCGAGTCTGAAGGAAATCTGTACCGATCGAGACCCCCTCAGCCTCATAAAGATCACTTGTTCCTCGTAGAGTGGGTCAAAGCGAGGTTTAATTGGAGGAACAGAGTGAAGGAATGGCAGATATGTAAAAGGATTTTATTTTATTTTATTTTACTTTGTATGTTCGTGTGTTTTATTTTATTGTTTTATTTATTTGTATGTTTTTTTTTTTTTCGTCGGGGAAATACCGATTGGGAGTAGTTATGGAGTTGCTTGCTTAGAGAGTGGCCATGGAGTTCAAAAAAACAGCCTGGAGGGCATTTATTACTTTGGGGGATGAAATAGTGAGGACGATAGAGTTTCAATTTTCTGATGGTGAGAGCTGAGTAACGTGGATTTAGCTAAAGCGTGTGGCAGAGTATGCTTTTATTTATTTATTTTTTATCTATTTGTTTTATTTTTTTATTTTTTTTATTTTTTTATTTTTTTGCTGTGTTGCTGTTTTATACGAGTAGTTTCTGCAGCGGCCTTGCTGTGGACGTGCTGCGTCTTGCTGCATTGCCTCTGAACCAGGGCAGTGAGCGAGATGCAGGGATGATCTGTCATCCAGGAGGAGCCAAGAAAAGAGAAGGAGGGGTGGTGAATGGGAGTGGAATATATGGAGATGAAATGGGTGGGAGTGGATTTATGCCTTTGACTTTGGCTACCTCCCTTGTAAAGGGGAAAAGCCCTTGGTATATGTATGTATGTATGTATGTATGTATTTATGTATGTAATATGTATGTATCAACAGCTTCCACTTTACAAAGGATTACAAAGGAGGAGCATGCCGACAGGAGACCTTTTGGTCCATAACTAGGTCGGATGCAAAAAGATATGATAAATAAATAGAAATTTTAATGATATAAATGATAATAAATAAAATAAATAAATAAATAAATAGGTAAAGTTAAATAATAAACAAACGGGTAAATAGTACATACATATACATATATACCAAGGCTTTTTCTCCCTTATAAGTACGACAATTGCTGATGCCTTCTTAACCCATTCAACTCCGATGATAAGATGTCTTGTCATTTGGTCAAATAAATGAAAAAATCATAAAACACCAAAATGTTTGATCAAACACCCAGAAAAATATGACGTCAGTCCTCGCTCGCTCGCAGCGAAGCGAGGACTGACGTCATATTTTTCTGGTGTTTGATCAAACATTTTGGTGTTTTATGATTTTTTTATTTATTTGACCAAATGACAAGACATATTGTCATCGGAGTTGAATGGGTTAAGAGCTTTGGTCGGCATATTGTAGCTTCGGGTAGTAGAATTACAACGTTTAGGTCCCTTTTTTACGATCTCTATAGATGACGTCATTCAGTGTGTTGAAGTGAAATTTATTTCTTGTTAAGTTTGCGTGGGCAGAATGAATCCGGCCAACCAGAGGACTACCTGGCCATTGGATAACTAAAAGCTTTGCATTGGTTGGTTTTGGTTTTGAATGATTGAGAGGCGAGGCTCTTTCTTTGATTTCCTTTTTTCCATCTTTACTTTTTTTTTTTTTATCTTTCGCAGAGGTTAATTTATGATCTAACCCTTAGGTTTTTGGCCTGAAAGGTGAGGAGTGTTTTTTTGTGTGTGTGTGTGTGTGTGTGTGTGTGTGTGTGTGTGTGTGTGTGTGTGTGTGTGTGTGTGTGTGTGTGTGTGTGTGCGTGCGTGTGTGTGCGTGTGTATTTACCTAGTTGTATTATACGGGAAAGGGAGCTATGCTCGTAGTGACCCGTCTTTGTATCTCACAACATCTAGTTTGTTCTTAGATTCTTGTATGTGTTTGCACAGACTATTATTTTTATATCTCTTCTATAACTATTTTTTTAGTTTCTTTTAATGCCCCCTTGTTTTTTTTTATCCCATTTTAATAAGTGTGTGTGTGTGTGTGTGTGTGTGTGTGTGTGTGTGTGTGTGTGTGTGTGTGTGTGTGTGTGTGTGTGTGTGTATTCAGTAATACACATCAGATTTTCAGGATATATCATAATTTATTTGGAAGTAAATTTGATTTTTGGCTTAGGCAAGCATTTAAGGAAACAACTTGGCTGACATGAAATAGATCTACTGAAGGAATGATGGTATTAATAATAAAAATAAAAATAAAAATAAATGGATAAAATGAAATAAGATAGATAGTGGTGGGAACAGTTCTTGTCGTTTTTGGCAGATGAATTAACTACGATAGATTGATGTGTCTAGTTTTTGAAGGCTTTTCCAACAACCGGAACTAAAAAGAAAACGGGTCGATGACGTCAAGTCGCTCTCTTAGATGATTGGTACGTCAGTTGACGGATGAAATAATATTTCATCTTTATAAATCTCACAATTTGATTGAATTGATTGAGTCTGTACATTTCTCAATAGATGAAATAAATTTAAAAGAATAATTGAGGGAGTAAGTTTGTCTGTGTGTAAGAAAAGTTAACTTCATTGCTGTGATGTAAACACAATTTCCATTTTGAGCAAAATGTCTTTCAAAATCATTTGAAATTCGATTTTCCTTATACACCGTTGGTAATCAATCTGGCTAGATCTGAAACAGGATTTGTTTCATGCAATGCTATTATCTAATAGGATAGATGTATTCGATTAAATAATGTATAAAATAAATCATACAGCAGAAGGCTGCGAGGCGATGAATGACAAGTGGAGGAAATTTCTCGTCTTTGTTATTAGTTACGAGTTTGTCGCCAAAGTTAATCCCCGCGAATATCGGTACAGTCCGGAGCGCGAAAATAAGTTACAAGAAACTTTTGAGACAAAGAAAGGAAAAAGTTTGAGATGAATTGTTAAGGGCATTACTTTTCGCTCGTACTCTGATTTATTGATCCTGTAGGACCGTGTTTCCAAACTCTCTTTTTTGCTTCCAACAGACCCGAAAACTCCCCCGTTTTCTTTTATATTTATATGAAACCTTATATTTTTCTATCTATATCTTTTCTATTAGTGTCTTAATAGAAAATGGGTTAGGGTGACTGATATACTTTGAACGTATGTATCGGCAGGTATTTTTTCTTGAAATGATCTCATTATTTCTATTAAACAATTATTTTTTAGGAAATTATTTCCCCAAATTAAGGAACCACCACTGTAGGGGATTTATCTTAAACTGACTCAAATTTTGCTTAAACGTAAGGAGGTGAAGTGTTGTCTCGTTAAGGAGAGCGTCCCATCTTTTACCTGAATAAAATCGCATGGCGACAACACAGAGGGAGAGTAAGTGTTGAGATAAGTCTTGACATCTTAAGATCATTTTTGGAATACCGTCCCTGTCTCAAGTATGGAGCGGTAGTGAGAAACGGTAGCAGTTCATCAAGAAGTTTATTTTTATCTAACTAAAGCATCGTGTCCGTCTCTAACGAAGAGTTAATGAAGCGTTGAAATTGTTAAATGAGTTTTGTTGTGTATGATGTTTGGTGCCCTCCCCCAGTGGGAGAAAGTGTTTGCTGCCCTCCCCCAGTGGGGGAAAGGGACTTTGGTATGGATGTTATTGTTGTTGGAATACGAGGGGAAACACAAGACTCTGGATGAGATTTTGTTAAGAGAATAATATGAATGTTTGCAAA
>NC_134792.1:63047764-63055264 GCF_046742065.1 Oratosquilla oratoria
CCTTATCTCGTCCTCTCCTCCTCCTACCCTCCTATTCCTCCTACACCTCTTCCTCTTCTTCCCCCTCCTCCCCTCTCCCTCCTTCACTCGTCTTTATCCTCGTCTTAATCCTCTTTCTTCTTCTTCGGCCCCCCTCTCCTCTCCCCCTCAATCCCCTCCCTCCTTCCTTCTCCTCCTCCTCCTCCTCCTCGTCTCCTCTTCCGCCTCCTCCTCTTCCTTCCCTTCCTCCTCCTTTCCCATCATTTACTTCCTGTGGTGCGTTGGTTTCGATGGCCAACGTCATCAGCGTTGTCGTCCTCCTTTTCCTTCTATTTATCTATTTATTCGTTTATTATTGTTTTATTATATATTTATTTACCTATTAATTAATTAATTTATTTATTTATTTATTTATTTATTATCTATTTATCATATTTATTATTGTTTTATTATGGATGCCGGATCAGGGTTTTCCAATATGTTGGATTAGGGTTGGATCGGGTTGGGCTGGGTTGGGTTAGGGTAGGTTGGATTAGGTTAGATTGGATTGGGTTAGGTTAAGGTAGGTTGGGTTAGGTTAGATTGGGTTAGGTTAGATTGGGTTAGGTTAGATTGGGTTGGGTTAGGTTAAGGTAGGTTGGGTTAGGTTAGATTGAGTTGGGTTGGGTTAGGGTAGGTTGGGCTAGGTTTAGGTTAGATTAGGTTGGGTTAGGATAATGACCTCTGTTAGGTTGGGTCGCGTTGGGCTAGATTGGGATGGGTTAGGATAGGTTGGGTTAGGCTGGGTTGGGCAAAGTTAAGTTAGGTAAGTTTTGGTAAAGATGCGTTAAATAAGGAGTTAAAGTAAGGTTAGGTTAGGCCAAGTAAGATTAGGCTGGGTCAGGCTAAGTAGGGTTACGTAGCTAGGTTTGGTAAAACTAGAATATGCTAGGATAGATAAGGTTAGGTAAAACTGGGTTAGGTAAGGTTAATTGGTCAGGTCAGAAAAGGTAAAAGTAGGTAAAGATATGTCAAGTTAGGTCAGGTTAGGTAAGTTTACGGTAAGGTAAATTTAGGTAAGGCAAATTTAGGTAAAATTACGTGAATTTGGGCACATTTAGGAGAAGGTTAAGCAAGTTTAGATAAGGTAATGCCGAAATATTTTTAAATTCTCAGTACATGGTATAAGGTAATTTCACTAGGGAATCCGTTGATCCCATACATAAAGCCGGTTAATTGGGTTAGGCAAGTTTAAAGTTAGTTTAGCATATTAAACTAAGGTTCAACTTCACAAAAATTAGAATGGACATGTCTAACTTTTTTCTTTTTGCTAGATTTAATTTAATCCCGTGGAAAGGTAGCCAAGAGTTCTTGTTTTGTTCATAGCCAGGAACAAAGCTTGTAAAGTGAGTCAGCAATAATAGAGAGGAAATCATCCTCAGGTTCTCTCTCTTTCTCTCTCTCTCTCTCTCTCTCTCTCTCTCTCTCTCTCTCTCTCTCTCTCTCTCTCTCTCTCTCTCTCTCTCTCTCTCTCTCCTCACTCTCTCTCTCTTTATATATATATATATATATATATATATATATATATATATATATATATATATATATATTTCACCCTCCCCACCCCCCTCTCTCTCTCTCTCTCTCCTCTCTCTCTCTCTCTCTCTCTCTCTCTCTCTCTCTCTCTCTCTCTCTCTCTCTCTCTCTCTCTCTGTCTATCTATCTATCTATCTATCTATCTCTCTCTCTCTCTCTATCTATCTATATTTCTCTCTCTCTCTCTATCTCCCTTTCTCTTTCTCTTTCTCTTTCTCTTTCTGTCTTTTCAAAATTCCCCTGCGACCAGAGAGTTTGATTTTAGGTCCCATGTCTTGTTAGCGAGGAAGTTGGGCTTAGAATTGGAATTTCTTTTTGTGGTTCTACGTATACAATTCTTCTTCTTTTTTCTGACCAATTTTGTTATGAGCGGAAACAAAAAATATTGAAAAAAGATAACTCGTACAGACCAAGCCAAGTCTCTTTCATGGTAATGAATTACTTGCGTACGTGCGCCTGTGTATATTTGCGAAGAACAACATTTGTTAAGAAATGTATAATCCTAGAAAGCTTTTAATGTAAAGGGTTTTGAATGTAAAGTTGACTTAGAATATATTTTAAGCTTTGCTACGACTTATTGAAATTGAAAGGTTTTCAATTAATCATTTAATTGAGAACGCTTTCGCCATGATAGTCTTGGCAACAGGGTTGAAACGGAAAATGTCGACCTTTTGTTCATGCAAGTCGACATGACGTCATGTTCCCAAAGTCGAGTTGTAATGTTACCAACTGAAATCACATGTCGGAAAAAAAAATGTAACTGTATTTATTGATAATGATGATACCGATGTAAGTGATAATGATGATAATAATAATGATGATGATGATGAAGATGATGATGATGATGATGACGATAATGATAAAGATAACGATAATAGGAAAATAATGATAGAAAATTTTCTCGCACTGACTTAGTTGCAGTGTTACCAACTGAAAGAAGAGGTCGAAAAATTCAGAAAAAAAACACATATATATATATATATAACGATAATTATTATCAATATTGATGACCGATAAGAACGGAGGTGATAATGACAATAATAACGAAACTAATTTTAAGATGGAAATGTCATTATTTTTTTTTTCTCCTTTTTTTTTAAACCGCATTTGGAGACCGTTTCTGACATCGGAGGGAACCTCCTCCTTCTCCTCCTCCTCCTCCTCCTCCTCCTCCTCCTCTCCTCCTCCTCCTCCTCCTCCTCCTCCTCCTCCTCCTCCTCCTCCTCTCCTCCTCTCCTCCTCCTCCTCCTCCTCCTCCTCCTCCTCCTCCTTTCTCCTCTCTTCCTCTCTCCCCTCCTCTTCTCTTCTCTTCTCACCTCCCCCTCCCCTCCCCTCCTCTTCTCTTTTCACCTCTTCCTCTTCTCTTCCCTTCCCTTCCCACCTCCCCCTCCCTTCCCCCTCCTTTTCCACTCCCTTCCCCCCCTTCTCTCACCTCCACCCTCCCCATATCCTCTCTCCTCTTCTCTTCTTCCTCTCCCCTCTTCTCGCCGACCTCCTCCTCTCCATGGATCCTGCTTCTGCTCTTTTTCTCTTCATGCATCCTTCTCCTCCTCCTCCTCCTCTCCTCCTCCCCTCCTCTTTTTTCCTCCTGTTCTCCTTTCCCCTTCTCACTGATCTCTTCCCTCTCTTTGCACCCCACTTCTGCTCTTTTTTCTCTTTCTAATTCCTCCTCCTCCTCCTCCTCCACCTCCTCCTCCTCCACTTCCTCCTCCTCCTCCTCCTCCACTTCCTCCAGATCACCCTCGTCTTTTCTCCTTAATTTCCATTTTCGCTCTTTTCGCCTCTTTTTCTTTTCTTCCTTTGCCTCTTCTTCCTCTTCCTAATTTTTCCTAAATATACTGACTCTCTCCCTCACTTTCCTCTCCTTTCCCTCCTTCCTCTCACAGCCTCGTTCTTCCCATTCCTCCTCATCCTACTCCTTCTCCTCCTCCTTCTCCTCCTCCTCTTCCTCCTTCTCCTTCCTCTCCTCCTCCTTCTCTTCCTCTCTTTTTTTCTCTCTTCTGGTAACCCAACTTCTCTCCTCCACGCTCCTCCTCTTCCCTTTTCCACATCCTCCTCCTCCTCTTCCTCCTCTTCCTCATATATTCCTCCTCTTCCCTTTTCCACATCCTCTTCTTCCTCGTCCTCCTGTTCCTCCTATATTCCTCCTCTTCCCTTTTCCACATCCTCCTCCTCTTCCTCCTCTTCCTCATATATTCCTCTTCTCTTTTCCACATCCTCCTCCTCTTCCTCCTCTTCTTCCTATATTCCTCCTCTTCCCTTTTCCACATCCTCCTCCTCTTCCTCCTCTTCCCTTTTCCACATCCTCCTCCTCTTCCTCCTCTTCCTCCTATATTCCTCCTCTTCCTTTTTCCACATCCTCCTCCTCTCCTCCTCTTCCTCCTATATTCCTCCAGTTCCTCCTCTTCCTTATGTTTCCCATTCCTTGACTACGGTCCCTTGCCTCTCTCGCCTCCCCTTTCCCCCTTCCTCTCTTTCTTTCTCTCTTTTTCTGTTCCTGCCCCTTCCCTCGCCTCCTCCTCCTCCTCCTCCTCCTCTTCCTCTTCCCTCTTGCTTTTCCGATTTCATACCTAACTGTTATATACTCCTTTAATCTGGTTCAACTCCCCTTCTCTCTCTCTCTCTCTCTCTCTCTCTCTCATTCTTTCTCTCTCGTTCTCCCTCTTTCTCTCTTTCTCTAATTCTTTCTCTCTCGTTCTCCCTCTCTCGTTCTCCCTCTCTCTCTCTCTCTCTCTCTCTCTCTCTCTCTCTCTCTCTCTCTCTCTCTCTCTCTCTCTCTCTCTCTCTCTCTCTCTCTCTCTCTCTCTCTCTCTCTCTCTCTCTCTCTCTCTCTCTCTCTCTCTCTCTCTCTCTCTCTCTCTCTCTCTCTCTCTCTCTCTTTAATACCTTCTTGCATTTCTCTTTCTGTTTGTCTCTCTAATTCTCTCTTCCATCTTTCCTTCCCATTTTCTCTCTCTGTTTCTCTGTTTCTCTCTGTCTATCTTTCTATCTACCTATCTACACCTCTCTCATTTTTCCCTTTTTTCACTCTCTCCCTCACCCCTCCCTCTCTTCTCTCTTACTCTTCTTCCCCCCCGGTGTAGACACTCCTCCCCCCTCCTCCCCCCTCCTCCCCCTTCCCCCCTCCTCCCCCCTTCCCCCTCCCCCCTCCTCCCCCCCGTCCGTTTCCGCTCCAGTGTTCTTTACTGGATGGCACAGCAGAAACTTGTTTTCTGAATTCCTTTCCATAGTTCCTTTCTCAGTTTCTTTCTTTTTTTCTTTCTTTCTTTCTTTTCTTTTTCTTTTTTTTTTTCTTTTCTTTTTTTTTTTTCCTTTGGGTCGATTTACTATCCTTGTTTCTTCCTCCTTTTCGCATTTTTTTCAATATCTTCTTTCGATTTTTTCTTGTTCTTGTTCTTCTTGTTCTTCTTGTTCTTGTTCTTCTTCCAGTTGATAATTTTCATTTCTCGTTCTTCTTCTTCTTCTTTTTTCTCTCTTTCCTTCCGGGATTCTCTCTTTTCAACTTTCCTCCTTCCTTCCTTGTTTTTTTTTCTTTCTTTGTATTATTTTCTTTTTTCTTTCCTTGGCTCTTTTTCTTTAATCTCTTCCTTCCTTCCTTCCACCTTTGTTGTTGTATATTTCTTGTAGGCTCCTCCTTCCCTTCCTCCTTCTCTTCCCTCCCTCTCTTCCTCCCTCCCTCTCTTCTTCCCTTCCTCCCTCCCTCTCTTCCTCCCTCCCTCTCCTCCTTCCTCCCTGCCCCTCTTCCTCCCTCTCTTCCTTCCTCGCTTTCTCTCTTCCTTTCTTTCTTCCTCTCTTCCTCCCTCTCTTCCTCCCTCTCTTCCTCCCTCCTTCTTCATCTCTTCCCTACTTCTTCCTTTTATTTACTCTTCCACTTTATTTCCCCTCTTCTCTTTCTTGTCCCTTTCTTTTCCTTATCCTATCTCCTCTCCCCATCCCTCTCCTCTTCCTCTCCTTCTCCCTCTCCCTCTCCCTCTCCCTCTCCCTCTCTTCTCCCCACTCTCTCTTCATCCACTCTCTCCTCCCCCCCACTCTCTCCTTTCCCCCACTACTCACTCCTCTCCCCCACCCTCTCCTCTCTCCCACTTCCTCTTCCCCTCCTCCCTCCTCTTTCCTCCTCCCTCCTCTCCCACTTATCCTCTCCCCGACCTCCCCCCCACTCCCCCATCCTCTCTTCACCCCCACTCCCTCCTGTTGCCGCTCATCTCCCGCTCTATCTCCCTCATCTCCGGCTCGTATCTCCCTCATCCCGTCCCACGGCGGTGGGTGGTGGAGGAGAAGGGGGGGGGAGGGGGGAGAGGGGGAGAAGGGGGAGGTTGCTCCAACATCCGTTTCTTCGTGGTGTGTAGTTGTGAGAATGGTGGTGATAGTGGTGGAGATAGAGATGGAGATGGTGTAAAGTTATCAACTCAGAATTGGAACAAAATCCCGTCATTGCACGAATATATTCAGCATATTAGATGTAGTATATCGTACTGTACAGTATTAATTTCGATTATGTCCAGTGTATTTCAGTATTTCTGTTTCGGGTTTATGCTCGATTTGTTGACCACAATCGTATAGCCATTGAGAATTATATTCACAAAGAACGTTTTGAGAATCTGGACCAGACAAATAAGTGTTTTAACTTACCTAAGGAAAACAAATTGAGAAATGCTTGAGCTTACCTATGAAAAACAGTAAAAAATAATTGCTTTTAACTTACCTAGGAAAAAAATATAGATATATATGCTTGAGCTTACCTAGGAAAAAAAGAAGAGCAAAAGAAATAATTGCTTAAACCTATCTAGGAAAAAGTAACAGAAACAAATAAGTGCTTTAACGTACCTAAGAAAAAAATAGATATGCTTGAGCTTACCTATGAAAAAAATAACAGTAACAAATGAGTGCTTTAACTTACCTAGGAAAAATAAAATTAGACAGAGACATGAAAAAAAAATAAACAGTAACAAATAAGTGCTCTAAATTACCTAGGAAAAAATAGATATGCTTGAGCTTACCTATAAAAAATGGACATTAAAAATAGATGCTTTAACTTACCTAGGGAAAAAATATGTTTAAGCTTATCTAGGGAAAAAATAAAAATAATAAGTGCTTTAGTTTAAGAAAAAATAAAGATATGCTTGAGCTTACCTATGGAAAAATAAACAGTAACAAAGTGCTTTAACTTAGAATAAATAGATATATGCTTGAGCTTACCTAGGAAAAAATAACAAATAATTGCTTTAACTTACCTAGGAAAATGGTCAATAACACGTGTTTGAACCTACCTAGGAAAAGAAAGTGAAGACAGATGTAGCCAGTTTGGGATAAACTGTAGGAATACAGCCACAGTAGGTGAATACAGCAGCTATCTCCTCCTCTCTCTGGTCTTCTTTTCCACACAGGCCAGCTCTCTCTCTCTCTCTCTCTCTCTCTCTCTCTCTCTCTCTCTCTCTCTCTCTCTCTCTCTCTCTCTCTCTCTCTCTCTCTCTCTCTCTCTCTCTCTCTCTCTCTCTCTCTCTCTCTCTCTCTCTCTCTCTCTCTCTCTCTCTCTCTCTCTCTCTCTCTCTCTCTCTCTCTCTCTTCTTCTTCTTCTTCTGCGTCATTCTTTTAGCTTCAACGCGGAAACCTTTTGTTCTCCCTCTCTTCCTCCTCCTCTTTGTAATCCTCCTTATCCTCCTCCTCCCCTCCTTCTTCCAGTTCTTCATATCCTCCTTCTTCTCTCCTCCTTCTTGCAATCCTCTAATTCCTCCTCCTCCTCCTCCTTCTTCAAGGAGACTTCTTTACACTCAATCTATTGCTGAATCTCTTCTCTCATATCTTCCTCCTCCTTCTCCTCCTCTTCCCCCTCGACCTTCACCTGCTTCCCTCCTCTTCCTCCTCTTCCTCCTCCTCCTCTTTCTACTCTTTTTCATCATCCTCCTCCTCCTCTTCTTATTCCTCCTTTTCCTCCTCACAGTCCTCCTT
>NC_134792.1:63057764-63075264 GCF_046742065.1 Oratosquilla oratoria
CCCATGTGGGCTGAATAAAATCACCTGACGACAGCAAGAAAAAATTACAAGTCGAGAAAAGCACTGAAAAGGTTAATCTGGAGCCGGAGAGGAGGTCCTCTTAAGCAAAAAAAAAAAAAAAAAAAAAGTCTTTTGCCTGAGAGTCTAAGCTTCGAAGGATGTTTTCCCTGGACTTAATAAAATCATCCAACGGCGGGTAGAAGAAATGTTAATTGGCCACAAGTTTTGGAGGTGATCTTAACCCTTGTGTTGCATATTCTTGAAGATTTATTATTTATCTATTATTTTCCAGGAGGAGCCCAGATAAGAGGGAGGGAGGGGGGTTAATAGGAATGGAACATGTGGGGATGGAATGGGTGGGAGTGGATTTTATCCCTTTATTTTTGGCTATCTCCCTTGTAAGGAAGAAACGTCAGTGAATAAAACTCCAACTGTTCTCTGTGTTTAGCTCACCGCCCTTCCACTCATTTGTCTTCCATACTTCAACATTGGTATATGTATGTATGTATTATTTTCAGCCAGATGTCGCTCACTTTTATCTCCACTTACTAGGGGCTTCCGTAAGCTGAATAGAATTTCCTGCTGACACTCAGAACCAAACTTCTAATGCAGATAGATGTTATAATGTAAGCAAAGTCAGTAGTGCACAGTGGCCTGAAGACTTATAGATATTATTCAATCCTTTGGAGAATGTATAAAGATGATAGTTTGCTCTGATAAAGTAGCCATGTTATACAAAACTCTTGTATTGTGACCATCTAATTGACTCAGCAAAACGAAACTTTCCCAGGTATATTATGTAGGTTGGTATGAACAGATGTAATTACATAAGAACATAAGAATGAAGGAGACTGCAATAGACCATAAGGCCTGCACTAGGCAGTTCCAAAGATAAGGTATAACAAGTAAGATATTAGCAAACTTAGTACAGATTCAGTACGCGTTCCACAGAGGGCTTGGCAGTCCCTCTTCGGAGCGGATGTCTGCGGGCCTTTTGTTGCCTTTTTTTTTTTTTTTTTCGTTCAGCCGCTCTTTGAGGTTGGGGGGATGGAGTTGTGAGCTTGGGAGTCGATTGTATTTAAGATAAATGAATTTTGTGTCGTCCCTGTTGCGTTTGTCCTAAAATTGCTGCTTGTTCTGTGCAATTTGGACTCCTTTTCGCTTTGGGAGTTTGAGATATATAAGGAACGTTAAGGTGACGACTATTTCAAAGGATTTACGTGTCAGGCAATACGACCCCTGTCTTCACCCCCCACACCCCTTCTCTCTCATTCTCTCTCTTATTTTCTCTCTCTATTCTCTCTCTCTCTCTCTCTCTCTCTCTCCTCTCTCCGCTCACTCTCTGCCTACTCTCTCTCTCTAATATCTCTCTCTCTCTCTCTCTCTCTCTCTCTCTCTCTCTCTCTCTCTGCCTTCTCTTTCTCTCTCTCTCTCGTTTTTTATCTTTATATATATATATATATATATATATATATATATATATATATATATGTGTGTGTGTGTGTGTGTGTGTGTGTGTGTGTGTGTGAGTGCTTGTTTGTGTGTGTGTGTGTGTGTGTGTTTGTGTGTGTGTGAGTGTGTGTGTGTGTGTGTGTGTGTGTGTGTGTGTGTGTGTGTGTGTGTGTGTGTGTGTGTGTGTGTGTGTGTGTGTGTGTGTGTGTGTGTGTGTGTGTGTGTCATAAATTTATCATTTTGCTTTGTACCAGTGAATTGTCCTCTCAGATGCACTCGTTCACCTTGGTTAGTTACGTCCTAACTAACTAACGAACTAACTAACTAGCTAACCTGCTAGCTTCAGTGCAGTTTCAGATATTGCATATATATCAAAAGCGAAGATGGAGAATTCGCCTCTGAGGGAAGACCTTTCATTATTTCTTTGTTTGGTCGGCCCTGTGTTTGATGAAACTGATATTACTCTGCCTAATCAAACAGAGGTTCTTCGTCCAAATGATGTTAATATCATTCCAATTACTTTACAAGAAGGCGTGAGTATTGCTTGGCAAGTCTCCTGGCCGGGGAATAAAAAAATATTGGACATAATTGTGTTCTTCTTGTGGTGACTTGCATCTTGAGACACAATGGCAAAAGCCGACAAGACTGTGAGAGTCAACACCGTGTGAGATCGAAACCTTTATTGGTACGAGGTTTCGCTTGTTACAGCTTTTTGAAGTACAGACATATGCCAAACACTCTGAGTACATATGTACATATGTACATATGTACTCAGTCTGTTTGCCATATGTCTGTACTTGAAAAAGCTGTAACAAGCGAAACGTCGTACCAATAAAGATTTCGATCTCACACGGTGTTGATTCTCACAGACTTGCATCTTGTTAAAGTGGCGGGATGTTAGCCTGGCTTGCTGCTTGCTATTGCTACTTCGTTTGAGTAGAAATGACTTCGGTTATAATATTCTAGATTCTTGTAAGAACATCTTAACAATATGTCTAACATTCATGTAAGTTTGACTACTCATAGTTGGAAATTTGAAAAACAAAAAATCGTAACCGAAGTCGTTTTCTGCTCAAAGAAAATAGCAAAAGCAAATAGCATGCTAGAGGGAAATTCATTAGTTAGGTTACTTTTTTCATGGAAAATAACCTGAAAAATGAAGATATTGATCTTGTAGTCGTTCGTGATGTCAAAGGTTGTGTGTGAGAGGAACCAGGAAAGTTCGCATAAAGCTTAGGTCCTCCTGCATTGCAATATAAGATTCCTCTCCCAATATTGCATCTCTTGTTTGTGGACAAAGAAGCAAATTTTCCTCCGACTTAGAGGCAAAGTATACATGTTCTAGTTTAATACATATTCTAGTCTTGAAATAGCTATTATATAGTTTGTTTGTTTTTTGTTCACGGGTAATATCCTAGAAGTCGTTTTCGTGAATGTTAGTGCATTGTCATGTTGAAGTTCCCTTTCTGCCTCAATATTCAACATGGAGTTTTTATCACTTCAGACGATGCAATGTTTCGGACATAGGTGCTTGAACCTTTATATTCCAGTCATACATTTTTCTGTTTTTGTTTTTGTTTACGAAATGTCACTTTAATTGAAGAAAAAATGTTTACAAGGATGTATCGAATACACAACGGTATGTATACGAGTGTTTGCTTAGGTTTGGTACGCCATGGGACAGATTCGTTAGTTAGCACAAAAAAAAAAAATCTTCTTTTTTTTTCTTTTCTTTTACTTTTTTCTTTCCCGTGTATTTTTTCTTTCCCTTTTGTAGAACTTCTTTTCTATTTCTCTTATTTTTATTTTTTTTATTGTTCTTTCGTTTTAATTTTTTTTTTCTTTTTAGCCATTTCTATTTTTTACTTTTCTTTTTCTTTTCTTTTTCTTTCCTTTTTAGCCTTTTCTATTGTGTTTTTTTTTTTCCTTTTCTTTTTTCTTTTCTTTTTCGTTCCTTATCTTAGCATTTTCTCTTTCTTTTTTCAGCCTTTTTTGTTTCTTTTCCTTTTTCCTTTGTTTTTTTCTTTTACTTTTCTATTTTAGCCTTATCTTTTTCTTTTCTTTTTATTTTCTTTTTTTTTCTTTTTTTTCTTTTTTTTTTCTTTTCTCTTTATATTTTCTCTCTCTTTGATCCTCCATACTCTAGGAAGATGCACTTATACAATTCCCTTCCATTCGACCTGTTGTTGGAATTGGTACATCAAACCTCCATACTGACGTTTTCATTTGTATCAGAGAAGGAGTAAATCGCAACGCCCGAACAACGCACGTCCATAGGAGCACTTGATGACATAATCCGGAGACAAGGCACCGGCCCCTCGGGGCCGCGGGTTGATAACAACAAGTTGATAACCTTGTGTGAGCGTTATCGTGAACGAACGCTCGACTGGTGTAAGACCCTGAACAGACACATAAACCAGCCAAAGAGCAATTCTTATGTCGTTCTGTCATCACAAGCTTCTGTGATGAAGCCATCTGCTTGCAAATTGGCCCCTTGATCTCATCAGGCTTCCTTCGCTGTCGAATTCGAACTGATTAGACTTGTTTTCTGCGGCGTCAATCAAACTACCGCCATTGGAACAGATAGTGGGACATCTCTGATGTTTATGCACAAACACACTTACACCTACACACGCGCGTATACACACACACACACACACACACATACACACACACACACACACGCACACGCACGACTCGATGGCGCAGTGGCTAGAGTCCCCGGTCGCCCAGGGATGAAATAATTTCAGCATCGCTGCGCTGCGAGTCGTTACTCCAACTCTCGATAGCGGGGAGTTGGGCGTGTGTGCGCGTGTAAGGTCACAGCGTTACCCATAGCTCGGTCATATATGAGCTCTGAGCTTTCTTCCGGGGGGGAGGGAAATAGCTGTCGATCACGAGTCCAACACGTGATCCAAGACCATGGTGAATTATACACACACAAAACACATACACACACACACACACACACACACACACACACACACACACACACACACACACACACACACACACACACACACACACACAGTATTACCCATAGATAGGTCATACGAGCTCTGAACTCTCGTTCGGTAAGTTAATGGCTGTCGATCGTGAGTCCAACGCGTGATCCGTAACCATGGTGAATCACACACACACACCACAGAATACGAATTACAAGGCAACAAGTACTTTCCTGTGTTACTTCCTCAGAGGAACAAAGACATAAGAAATGGAGTTAAAATACAAGAAAGGCGAAGGTGACTAAAAGAAGAATATGTCCATAGAATGTAATACTCTGCCACAGGATGTAATACACGAACGAACCAGCTCTCTTCAAGTTTCTTTTCTCCTGTGATAGTTTTGCATGTATTTGTATGGGGATGGGCAAGCTTGGTGCACACGTACGTGTATACACAAACACACATGTACACACGCGCGCTCACACCCACACACACGTACACACACACATACACACACACACGCGCACGCTCGTGCGCATGGACACAAACGCATGTAAACACACGCAAATACACAAACTAACAAACTAAAACACACATGAAAACACACACAGACAAAAACAACTTGGGGTGTTTGTGTAAGAACACTTGATTACCATAGATCGGGTGATTATATGAGCGCTGAGCTTACATCCGGGAGGTTAATTGCTGTCGATCACGAGACAAACACGTGATCCAGGACCATGTTGAATCACACACACATGTATATTGACAAATTAATCAATTTATTTGTATGTTTATTTATTTGTTTGTTTATTGACATTTGAAGCTTAGTGTCCAAGCAGTATTGACAACTTCATCATGGTTGTGATCCCCTACTGTGAAATATTGGATTTGATCTCTTGTGACGATATAGGCTTGGGTTCGAGTCCATTGCCCACCAGTGACTGCTGCTTGCCTGGGCTGTCTGAACACAGAGGATGGCGTTGGTTGCGACTCAGCGCCTCGTGGCGTGAGCACAGTGATGACAGTCGCTAAGACTACGGACTGAGTTCGTCTGGCGGTAGCTTAGACAGAAAGGAAAAGTGTCACACGGCATGGAGGTTGATTGGCTATACCACCGTTGTCATCACCAACAACAACATCAACATCGTCACCAACACAACCTTCACCATGATAACCACCAAAAACATCAACACCACCATCAACAACAACAAAAAATAACAACAAAGATAACAAAATCAATAATAAAATCACCTTTACTTGTATTACCCACCACTACCGCCCACCACAAACAACAACAATAACAATAACAGCATGACCTTCACCTTTACCACCGCCAGAGTGCCTTCGGACCCGCAGTGTGAGGGCGTGAGGGTGGTGAGGATGGGTTGCGGGTGGAGGGACCATGTCGCCCACCATGGTACCTTTGTCCTCCATCTTGTTTCCGCAAACATTGGAATCCTGGGAAGCGGCACTTTTTTCTCCGTCCGCCGGTGGCACACAAAGGCGCGCCTCTCCCTCCACGGTCCTCCTTCTCCGGCCGGGGGCGTCGGAGGATTTTTGCATCTGCGGTGATAATGGGGGTGGAGGAGGGATTGTTCGGCTTGCAGTGATGGTGGCGTTGTGGCGAGACTGGGGACCTTGCCGGGGATCTTGCGTTGTGACTGTGGGGTTGGTGGCCGCTAGGTCAAGTTTGTTCGTGTGTATGCATATACATATGTACACGCACACCCACCCACACACATACATATACTCGTGGCGCAGTGGTAGAGCTCCCGGCCGCCACTACGGCGATCCGGGTTCGAATCCCACCCAGGGCTGAAATCATTTCAGTACCGATGCGCTGCGAGTTGTTACTCCAACTCTCGTGGGCGGGGAGTTAGGTTTGTGTGTGCGTTTAAGGTCACAGCATTACCCATAGATCGGTCATATATGAGCTATGTTCCGGAAGGGAAACAGCTGTCGATTATGAGTACAACACGTAATCCAAGACCATGGTGAATCTCACACACACACACACAAACACACACACACACACACACACACACACACACACACACACACACACACACACACACACACACACACACACACACACACACACACACACGCACACACACACATATGTGTATATATATATATGTATACATATACATGTATATATATACATATATATATATATGTGTGTGTGTGTGTGTGTGTGTGTGTGTGTGTGTGTGTGTGTGTGTGTGTGTGTGTGTGTGTGTGCGTGCGTACGTGTGTTACAACGGATCTGTAGTCCGGTTTTGTTTTGAAGTTTTCAGTTAGTGTCGACACTCAAACATTTCTGTTTGTTTATGTTTTGTTTCATTTTCGTCCTTTTTTTTTCCTTTTCTTTTGTTGTTGTCATGGACCTGGAATTTATTTATTTTTATTTATTCATTTATTTGTTTACTTTTTTTTAAGAAGTATAGACTTCAGTATGGAAAGAGTTTTGCTACAAATATCGCCACCAGTCATCACCACCAACATCGATAACACCACTAATATCACTAAAACCAACACTAACATTGACTGGTACCAATAACCAGAGGCTGTGAAATGTAGATTTGTAAAGATCAGGAAAAAAATATTTTGTATTTTTTTATATTTTGCTATTTTTGAGATGGAAATTGATTGATTGATTGATTTTATTATGCATTTATTTATTTATTTATATAATAGCATATCCTGGGCTATTAAGCTTATTGAAAAATATACATATATACATTTTTAGATATTGTGGAAAAGTATTTCTTGTACTGATTGTTGTCGACGTCGACTTAGTTGTCATTACATTTATTACTGTACTTGTAGTTATTGCTGTAGTCGTCGTATTTCTGTTGTAGTTATTGCTTTTAATTGTAGTAGTTCTTCCTTCATCATTGTTGACTAGGTTGATATCGTTGTTGTAGTTATTGCTGTATTTATCACCATTGTGGTTATTGACGTAACTATCGTATGTTGTAATTGTCGTTGTATACTGTTGTTGTTATTACTGTATTTTTTCATCGTCGTCATTGTCGTCATTGTTGTTGTCATTGAAAGTCGGGTCCCTGTTGGGGATCGTTCCCGTGCCCTCGCTCTGTTTGTGTTTGGTCTTGGGGGGGCCGCTTTTATTTCATTAGACCCGACCGTTCGTGACGTCACGTCGCTGTCACGTGAGGCAAGCTAATGCCTTAGTAATGTAGTTTCTCCACGATCAAGGTCTTTATAAAAAAAGCAAATGAATAAATAGATAAATATATAAACAAATAAATGAATATATAAATGAAAAATAAACAAAGTAAATGGATTGATAGATTAAATATAACAATAATGTAGTTGCTTCACAATCGTCTGCTGCAAGGTCTTTATAAAAGCACAAATGAATAAATAGACAAATAAATAAATGAATGAATAGATATATCAATGAAAATAAATAGATAAAGTAAATGGATCGATAGACAGAATGAATATAACAATAAATAAATGAATTAAACAAAAATGCGTACCATTCACAGATGTCCCAACTATGCTCCTGATTTCTAAAGGGAATATTTGAAATTAGGAACTAAAACGTCGATGAAAAACAGTCTACTAGAATGCTAAAAAGGGTTCCTAATATTGGGAACATTTTCCAAATAATAGGATTTTCTTAACTGAGAAAATTGTCTATATACAAACAGAAATTTTCATCATCAGCATAAAATACAATGATCATATAATGCCCTCAGATCGTAAATTTACAACCCAAATGACCCTATTCCGATATCGTAAGCTTACGTGTATCGTAAAGAACGGAACTCGCTACGGGCCCTGTAGTACTTACAAGTGACGCCAGAAATATATTAAGACAAAAGAAATACCTTAAATGTGAAGAAATATAGAAATATGCTTGCACCTAGTTTGATGAAGACTCAAGGTATAGTACTTAGAAGTGACGTTACGTTAGTTATGTAATAGATAATAGGGGCTGGGTCGTGTAGCATTCCCCCAACTTAAATTGATACAGTGCATGTTGACAATGGGACTAGCCTGTCTGCGTGCTATTTCCTCGTCCCTTTAATTTCTCCCATTGTTAAAGCAATAAATCCCCCCCTCCCCCCACCAGGGGGGTTGTTTGCCTTGTAGAACCCTTGTAGTAGGCGCTCATTTCGCCTTGTATTGTTCTTTTAATTGTGGCATACTTGTAGCACTATACTCACAACCCCATCCCAATTTTTTTCACGTAGGTACTTGTAGGATTTTTTTTGTCTTTTATTTTTTTAGAATAGCTTTGAAATGGAAATCTATTCCATTAGGGTCAGTCAGATTTTATTTTGTATTTTGGAATCATGTGTAGGCAACGGGCGGCATGGAATTAGTAGCATTTGGTAAAAAAAAAAAAAAAAAAAAAAAAAAATGACGTATGATAGAGTAGTATTTGGTCGACAGTGACCAGCGCTTCTATCCTTGGGCTACAATATTGCGGGAAAGGAATAATAATGGAGCATAACTGTGATAGAATTTCAAAATGATCAGCATTCTTTGTTTGAGTGTATTCCGCAAACATTAAAGGGTGCTGTGTGACAGTGGTCTGTAGGGGTGTCGTTAAAGTTCCTAAACTATTGACCGCATGGAATCTATGCAGTCAATACTCCGTTAGGAGAGAGAGAGAGAGAGAGAGAGAGAGAGAGAGAGAGAGAGAGAGAGAGAGAGAGAGAGAGAGAGAGAGAGAGAGAGAGAGAGAGGGAGGGCAGGACTCGCAGTAATGAATTTGAACGAGACAAATTTAGATGTTAGAAGGAAATAGACAAGAATTGGTTTACTAATAGGGTGGTCAACGAATGGAATAGACTTAGTAACCATGTAGTAGTGAGCGCTGAAACTATCGGATGTTTTAAGAAACGGTTAGACAACTTTATGGATGGGGATGACACATGGTAATGGACATGGAACTGCCTAGTGTAGGCCTCATGGTCTCTTGCAGACTCCTTTATTCTTATGTTCTTATGAGAGAGAGAGTTAGAGAGAGAGAGAGAGAAAGAGAGATAGATAGATAGAGAGAGAGAGAAAGAGAGATGGAGAGAGCTAGAGAGAGAAAGAGAGAGGATACTCCGGCTTTTACCGGAAGTAAAGACACCAGAAGAATGTCGGCGAACTTTCGGACCGAGGAAGCCTTGAGGGGAGATCCAGTCGAGGTTCACGGCTGACGCTGTCAGCTTGAAGCGGACAACCCGCACGAACTTAACCCAGAACATAACTGCAACAGCACCCGCCTAACCCGCTTCACCTCACTTGACCTGATCTCGTTTAACACTGTCAATTCGGCGACGGGAGGTTTCTGTCGACAGTTGATTTTTTTCAACCAGAGGGGTGGGTTTGGTGTGGAGAGATCAGGATTGAACTCGGGTCTTGATCCAGCTTCCCGTTTTCTTTTAAGATTTGGAGTCTCGATTGAGTTCCCCCCCCCTCCCACTTCCAGTGAATCAAATCACTTGAGGTTATCCAAAACAAAGCATACAAAGTTCGCCACGTACTCAAAAGGATCAACCCATTTAAGTTTTCTTAATATAATTCTCATTCATTTTGTATATTTTATTCTGGTTAATGTCAGACGATTTTTATTTAGTCTAGAGACCCCCCCCCCCCCAGCGGCCAAGAACACCAAGTGTCTCATTACTGGTGTTAAGCACCGCTATTCTCCTCTCGCATTTTGCACAACCTGAAACTCTGATATCATTAGCAAAAGGTCTCCCCCAACCACATCCTCCAGCCACGCGCTCTTGTTCCTTTCTAGGAAATATGCCTTGTTATCCTCCATCATGGTCAATGGATGTTCACAAAGGACATTAATGTCCGCAGACTCTCCCTCTTCATCTTCTTCTTGTGTAACATAAATGGAGACTTGAATAGCGAAGTGATGTCGGGTTGAGGAATGAGTGGTGCGACGATTTGGAGAACAAGCACGGCGGCATCACACACCCCCGCGCGACTTACGTTTCTCCGTACTGGGTTTCCTACAGAGTTGGATGAAAAATAAATAAATAAATAAATAAAAAAGGTAGTCGTCAGAGAAGAAGGTTGATTATACACCACTATCTCCACAACCATTACCACAGTTACAACTCCTAACAAATGCAGAAGACTTTAGTTTAGGGAATTTTAGGAATAAATGAGACGGTGAGGAGTTGACTGGAAGCGTCTCTGGTCGTGATTGCTTTCAGGGTGACCTTTGTCGCTCAAGTGCCTCTCAGGCCATCAGGATCTTGACAGACTGACAGGCGTCTCGTTTCTTGATAATTTCTGAGATATTAATTATCGTTTTCCGGAAGGCTTCTGACGAACAACCGAAGAATCAAAAGAGTGGAAAGGGAGAGTCTTCCCCGTTTTCTTTATATTTGGAGGTATTTTATCCCTTTCACTCACATACCCGCATACACGCTTTCCTGGTGTAGTGTTTAGCGTCGTGGTCTCCCACGATGTAGTACCGAGTTCGCGCCTCGATCTCGCCGCGAAAAATTTCAGTTGATACCTTAAGCTGTCACTGTCCCCGTTGAGCAAATGTGTGTTTGCATGTTTGTGCGCGCGTGTGTGTATATTTATGTGTGTGTGTGTGTGCGTGTGTATGGGTGTGTATATGCGTACGTGTATGTGTATGTAAGAAGGTCACCACATTACCCACGGGTCGGTCTGTACAAGGTCTGAGCTCTCATCCGGTGGGTAATAACTGCCTGTCACAGTCCCAGCACATTGTCCTAGACCATGGTGAATCACCCATACACACGTGCGGGCAACTGGCTCAACGAGGATGATGGCTCAATTGACTCCTCGGGGTGCCAAGGCTGGCACTGTTGACTGGCACCCTTCGACCCAAGTCATTATTACGAATCTCTCTTTGTTGGACGCCTCCAACACTGGGACGTCCATCACTTACGTCATTCTCGCTGCCGTCAGGTGATTTTATTCAGCTGAAAGGAGGTCACTGTGCAAGGTGCGTAGAAACTTCCGAAGAGATCGCATGGTCTAACAAACGTACACACACATGCGCGCACACACACACACACACACACACACACACACACACACACACACACACACACACACACACACACACACACACTCACGCACACACACAAACACAAACGCAAACAAACAAACACATAATATTGGACAATTTAAGGCCAGAATTGACCATTGGGAACGCTGAGACGGTACCTTTACGAGTATAGCTCTTATCCTGTATGCTAGAACGAGGTAAATAAACACGCACCCACTGACACACCGACAAACACACAGACACACATACACACACACACATGCGCGCGCACACACACACACACACACACACACACATACACATACGTACCTCTCATGGCGCTGTGGTTAGAGCTCTAGCCTGCCACTACGGAGGTCCGGGTTCGACTCTCACCCGGGGCTGAAATAATATCAGTATCGCAGCGCTGAGGGGTTTTACTCCAACTCTCGTGGGCGGGGAGTTGGGGGTGTGTGTGTGTGCAAGGTCATAGCATTACCCATAGATCGGACTTACGAGCTCTGAGCTCTCTTCCAGGAGGGAAATAGCTATCGATCACGAGTCCAACACGTGATCCAAAGACCAAGTGAATACATACACACACTTGGAACAAACTGGACGAAACAGTAGTGTGTGCAAAAAACATTTACGAATTTAAGAGCAACCTAGACACTGCGAGATACAAAGGCGGGACATCACGAGCGTTGCTCCTTTCCCGTAAAATACAACCAACTGGGTAAATACACACACACACACACACACACACACACACACACACACACACACACACACACACACTCTCTCTCTCTCTCTCTCTCTCTCTCTCTCTCTCTCTCTCTCTCTCTCTCTCTCTCTCTCTGTATCTCGATGGCGCAGTGGTTGGAGTTCCTGGCCGTCACTACGGCGGTCCGGGTTCGAATCCCGCCCAGGGCTAAAATAATTTCAGAATCGCTGCGCTGCGAGTCATTACTCCAGCTCTCGTGGCCGGGGAGTTGGGTGTGTGTGTGCGTGTAAGGTCACAGCATTACCCATAGATCGATCAATATACGAGCTCTGAGCTCTCTTCCGGAAGGGAAAATAGCAGTCGATCACGAGTCCAACACGTGGTCCAAGACCATGGTGAATCACACACACACAGACACACCACTGAATAAAATCGCCTGACGTCACCCAGGATGATAAGGGGATAAGTGCCTCTTCGGCCCAGAGTTTTGTTGATTATGTCGACCTGGCCGCCCATGATGATGACGCGACAGACGCACTCGTGGCCCTCTTTAGGGCACCCCGACCACCAACGGCACTCTTTATGGCACTCGCTTGGCTCGTTCCCTTCCTTCGCTGCTCTTTTCTCTACTCTCTTTCTCTCTCTCTCTCTCTCTCTCTCTCTCTCTCTCTCTCTCTCTCTCTCTCTCTCTCTCTCTCTCTCTCTCTCTCTCTCTCTCTCTCTCTCTCTCTCTCTCGCTCTGTCTCTCGCTCTCTCTCTCTCTCTCTCTCTCTCTCTCTCTCTCTCTCTCTCTCTCTCTCTCTCTCTCTCTCTCTCTCTCTCTCTCTCTCGCTCTGTCTCACACTCTCTCCCTCTGTCTCACTCTCTCTGTCTCTGTGTCTCTCTATCTCTGTTTATCTCTCCCTCCCTCCCCGCTCTCTCTTTCTCTCTCTCTCTCAACAGGTTATACACATATTTAAGAATTTAAATATTTTAAAGGAATTTGTTCATGTTAAAAGGATAGGTAATTTGATGAAGTTTTGGGTATTTTTTGGTATTTCATCTGTAATAACCAGTGCTTCTATCCTCTGCGACACAACCGCTCTGAAGAGGTACATTTAATAAGACTTGTAGGAGAACGAGGGAATAAAAGTACGCTGTGTGACGCTGGTCCATAGGGGGTATCACTAAAGTTGAAAAGTCGATTGAGACACCTACTCAGGTTTCAAGTTCCCACTTTGGACAGGAAAAAAAAAAAAAAAAAATAATAATAATAATAATAATAATAAATTGATTATGATTATGATAATAATAATAATAATAGTAATAATAATAATAAATGATGATCATGATGATAATAAATTGATGATGATAATAATAATAATAATAATAGTAATAATAATAATAATAATAATAATAATAATAATAATAATTGATAATAATAATAATTGATCATAATAACAATAATAATAATAATATTAATAATTGATAATAATAATAATGATAATGAATAAATAAACTAATTAATAAATAAATAGATAAATATATAAATAAATCAATAGAATACAATAAAAAGCAAGAAAAAACGTTGTAAGTACATCCCGGTAGGAGAAACAGGTGCCGGGATACCGGTCGTGAAGCTTGAGAATCACCCGGTAATATATAATTAATGTATTTTTTTTTTTTTTTTTTTTTTGCAAGGAGGGTGGGGGTGGAGAGGCGGGAGGTGACGTGATTGCTGGCGATTTGTCTTAATTTTTTTCACCGTTTTTTTTTTTCAGTTATCCAGAAATAAAAGGCCTGCGTTCTGCAAAAGTGTATTTGGGTAGTGTTTTGTTTTAACACAATATCACGTGTTAGCGTGGTCGTCGTGTTACGTTCGCGGTGTTAATGGTGGTAATGTTAGTGGTGCATTTTCAGATGGTGGTGTCAGAGCTGGGATATAAGAGGGGGGAGCTGGGGGGGAGCTGGGGGGAGAGGGGGGGACGCGGGGAGGTTGGAAAGAAAAGGGAGTTTAGGCTGGACCCGCTGTACAAGGCATAACAACCAAATTATACGAGCTAATTCTTTTGCATATGTTGTTTCATTTTGTGCAATTTGATTCTTTTATAACGGCAGTTACTGCCGGGCGTAAGTTTAGAATGTTTGGGTCTTTTTTCTCTTTCTCTTTCTCTCTCTCTCTCTCTCTCTCGTTCTCTCTCATACAGGAGGAAAGGTGAGAGAGGGAGAGAGAAAGAGGGGAGTTGGTTGAAAGGGTTTGAAACATAGTGGATATACCCCTACACTCTCTTTCTCTTTCTCTCTCTCTCTCTCTCTCTCTCTCTCTCTCTCTCTCTCTCTCTCTCTCTCTCTCTCTCTCTCTCTCTCTCTCTCTCTCTCTCTCTCTCTCTCTCTCTCTTTGTCTCTTGACATTTATTTTATTTTATTTTTTTCGTTTGTTTTGCTTCTTTTATCTATTTCATTCACTTGATTTAATTTTGTCATTTTATATTTTTTTATTCATCTATTTGTATATCCATATATTTGTTATTTTTGCGGAAGTGAGTTAGTTTATTTATATTTCGTTTATCAATATTTCTATTGTTTAATTTCAATTATTTCATCTTTATGTATTTGTTTGTTTACTTAGTGTTGCTAGTTTGTTTTCCTTGTTCGCAATGAAAGCTGTACAAAGTGCGCCATAATACCAAATTGGTGGAAGAAGGGCGCATGATCAGACGTCGAGAACATGTTGGCAACAAAGCGCCAACATATTGACACTATGTGGGTCACTTGTTAGCAATTTAACGGAGTTACGTTGCTTGTGGCAAGTGGATGGCAAGCGATGTTTCATGTCCATAACAAAAGCTGGATTGTCGATAACATGTTCGTTATACACTGACAACATGTTGCCAACAAGACGCCAACATGTTGGCACTATGTGAGTCACTGTTAGCAATTTAATGGGGTTGCGTTGCTTGTGACAAGTGGATGGGAAGCGATGTTTCATGTCCATAACAAAGGCTGCATTGTCGATAACATGTTCGTGATACACTGACAACATGTTGCCAACAAGACGCCAACATGTTGGCACTATGTGGGTCATTTTTAGCAATTTAATGGGGTTGTGTTGCTTGTGACAAGTGGATGGAAAGCGATGTTTCATGTCCATAATTAAGGCTGCATTGTCGATAACATGTTCGTGACATGCTGACATGTTGCCAACCTATTGGCAACGTGTTTGTCACTCGTTGGCAGCTTAGTGTAGATTTGCGCACTTGAATATGTCGCCAACATACTGACAAAACGTTTCCAACCTATTGTTGCTAACTCGCAGTCGACTTTGAGTGGGACCCGTTTGATACGCGTTGTTTAAGTCCACAAAGAAGCCTTGTGTGTTTGTGCGTTCGCCCGCCTCTGCTCAGAGAAAAACGCCTTTCCTGGCGTCTAGGATAGAAGCGCTGGGAGGTGGTGTGAGGGTGGCAGGAAATGGCCGCTTGCTTATTCACCGTGTTATTATGAGGCTTAAGTGGACTTAGTTATCAGGAGGTGAACTCGATCTCGCGCTCCGAGCTGGGAAGAATGTTGTTGCATTGTTCGCCACTCGGTGACTGGGCCCTGAGTCACGTCATGCTCAACAGATCCCGCCAACAGCATTAGCAGCGTCATTGTCGTCATTACCGTCATTATCGTCATTAGCATTGGCGTCGTTGTCGTCGTCGTCGTCATCATCTTATTCGTCAGCATTTCGTTATGGTCATGATCATTGTCGTCGTCGTCGTCGTCGTCGTCGTCGTCGTCGTCGTCGTCGTCGTCATCATCATCATCATCATCATCATCATCATCATCATCATCATCATCATCATCATCATCATCATCATCATCATCATCATCATCATCATCATCATCATCATCATCATCATCATCATCATCATCATCATCATCATCATCATCATCATCATCATCATCATCATCATCATCACACGCCCAGAGTAACAAACAACAGTTATGTAGTCTATTGCTAATAGCATTATTATTCTCATTCGTAGTAATATTCCTCTTAATACGTTAGCATATGTGTGTGCGTGTGTCGATATCGGGCAAGGCAAGGGCAATTTAACAATATTAAACCCGCTTTCGGCATACAACTCGTTAAAAACAATAACAACAATAATAACAACAATAACAAGGGCAACATCACAATTTGTATAAGCACTAAGCAGCAACTACAGAAACAGCAACAGGAACAACAGTAACGGCAAAGATAATTACACCATCAAGTTTTATAAGCCCTGAGTAGCAGCAATAGTTGTAACAACAACTACAACTACAACAATACTGGTGCAAAACAACAGCAACAGTAGCCGCAGCAATACAATTAGCAATAACAAAAACAGCAACAGCAAACACACCGACAACAACAACAACAACAACAACAACAACAACAACAACAACAACAACAACAACAACAACAACAACAACAGGAACAACAATAACAGTATAAAACAGGAACATCGACAACAACAACAGCAACAGTAATCCATAAGCCTGGGGGGTAAACTGGTATTATTACTCAGAGTAGCCACACACACACACAAAACCTTTTATTGCTGTATCACACTGATAGTTGATGACGCGTTATTTTCCATTTGGTATATTGTCAACGATTTTCTCGGAAAATGGTCCACCACCCCAAACTCTGTACAAAGGGAGAAAAATAATATATTTTCAGAATTTTACAATTCCACCCCCAGCATCAAATGCTCACAGAAATGATTTCCACTTTCGTTCAGACATGGAATGATCATGTAATTGTTCCTCAACCTCGTTAAAATGCTCATGAAAAAAAAAAAAAAAATGTCCCACTTTTATTCCCACATGGAATGCTCATGAATTTTGATCACTTTTGCTCAGACATCGAATCTCACTTATTTTTTTTTCCAGTTTCATTCTCACAGCGAATGCTCACTTCATAAAACCAGTAATTACGGTACTTCAGATGTTGACGAATCCAATTGAGATTGACGGGATGAATTGAGTAAACGAGAACCAGACGAAGTGGGTTTAGTCTGAGGTCTATTCTGGTGGCCCCAGGACATGATTAGCCTACCCAGACCCCCCCACTCCCCCTCCCCCTCCCACCCAGCTCCCCTCCTTCCCATTCCCTTTCCCCCCCCTCGACTTTGCCACATCTCGTCCTACCCTCGCTTCAGTCTCTACCTTATCAAAGTGTTTCGGGAAAAGGAAAACTTTACGTTCTTTCGGTTCCTTAGCTGAATAAAATCGCCTGTCGACAGACAAGCACAAGTCTAATAAAGTAATCAATATTCTAATCAACATAATTACCTCCTTCAGGTCCATACAAACCGACAAGGCGAATAAAATCGTTTGACAGCAGGATGAAAC
>NC_134792.1:63077764-63080264 GCF_046742065.1 Oratosquilla oratoria
CTGGGGAAGCTTGGTCAAGGAAAAACGGAAAATGACATTGACGTGGGAGTGGAGCGGCTCCCCCCCCCCCCCATTTCACCCCATTCCCGCTTCTGGTGATGACATTGAAAGTTTCAGGCATTATAATTATTCCACCCCCCCCTTCACTAACCGTGTAATTTTTACCCCCCTCCCCCTTTCCCAGTGGGTAAATTTACGACTATTTGATGATTACTGGTTTTGATGATTTCAAATCATTACTGATAATTACACCAAGATCCCTTACGCTTTACAGGGCAGCATATTATATTTTTTCATATCCAACATTAATTTGTATGCGTACATAGTACATACATATATACTGTACATGCATGCGTACATGCACACATCCCTACATGTATACATCCATATATGCATATGTGTTTACATATATACGTACGCACACACATCTTTGCATGTATACATGCACTTTTACATGCATATGTGCATACAAGCATACATATATACATACATAGTGTATATGCATACATACCAAAGGCCCCTTCTCCTTAATGATGGGTATAGCTTATTGTTAGGCTCGACGGCGGACAACTTTAAACCCTCCTGTCGATTTTATTGTGGTAAGCCTCTGATCCCAATAAGAGCAGGGGTCACGGTCGGCCAAGACGTCCTTCAGGCCGGGGGTCCGAACCCCCCCCCCCCCCAAAAAAAAAAAAAAAAAAAACGGAGTGAATGGAGGACAGTTGTTCCCTGGTGATCAACTGTCCGATGAGAAACTGTCCGTATCCCTGGCTGGATTTCACTGGCCGCTTTCCAGACCTCTCTGGAGACTTCTTTTGAAACTTGTCCGATGTTCAGTTGACCCTTGCAATTGTTTGTTATCCGCACGTTTTTTGTTCTGTGATGCTGAAACCTCTGACAAGTAAAACTCACAGTGACAGAGATCCTGACGTATAAAACTCATAGACAAGATTTCAGATCTATAAACCACGGCGTGTTGGAACTGGCCAGGTAGCTGGTTTGACCTTCTCCCCCCCTCAGGTCGTCCAAAGTCGTCAGAGGTCACCGCCCGTGACGTAAGCAGGAATGAGGACAAGATTTTTTTTTTTTGTTATAATCTATTTGATTGACCATTTATTTAGTTATTCATTTATTTATTCATTAATTTATTTACATCTATTAACTTTGGTGATTTCTACAGGGAACGGAGTGCACCTACTTTTTAATTTAATTTACTATATATTTTTATTAGGATATATGATAATTTTACACACACACACACACACACACACACACACACACACACACACACACACACACACACACACACACACACACACACACACACACACACACACACACACACACACAACACACACACACACACACACACACACACACATACACACACACAGCACATATACATATATATATATATACATACATATATATATATATATATGCATATATATATATATATATATATATATATATGTATATGTGTGTATATATATCAGGCACGTGCCGTCTAGGTAGGCAAGGTAGGCAGGACCTACCCTGAATAAAATAGATCAGGAGCTACATTTTCCTTCTGTGAAAAAACGTGCACCCAATCCAATAAATTTTTTAAGGGTACTCTGATTAGTATGCATAAAATGCAAAATGTTTTAATCTTTTGCAGATTAGGTAGGCATAATTCGCCTCTGCCTTTCAATATCAGTATGTAAGCTGTGCATAGTAGTGGTGTAGTCCATGTGCTACATATACTCCTTCAACACAGTTTTCTTTACGTGCTATAAAGGCAGAAATAAATCTGCCTTCAATTCAGTCGTTTGGCATCTTCCGTTGAGTGAGGACACACGCCTGTGCTTCGCTTATTTTTCTGTGTGCTTTTTCCTCTGTTTTAGCTCATTTCCACTTGTTTATCTTTTTTCCCTTTCCAGCAATGGATAGTGAATATATTAAGGCATTTTCAAAACTAGCTAATGAAGAAATGAGAAACTATAAAAAATGGTAGACCAAAACCAGAACTTTGCACCTTTTGAGGTTGCGCGCCTGTGTTTAGCTTATTTTCTTTTGTTTTTTCTTGAGTTTTAGGTCATTTCCATTTACTTACATTTTTCCCCTTTACATCAATGAGTAGTGAATATCTTAAGACATTTTCAAAACTAGTTTATGAAGAAAAGAGACAGAAAAAAAAAATGGTAGACCAAAACCAGAATTTAAGGACATAAAACAAAAGAAAGGGAGGAAGGTTATCAGAACATTTCAAACTGCTTGGTACAGCAAGAAGGATTGGTTGTGTAGCTGTACTACAACGAAAAGAATCTTTTGTTTCCCATGTTTGCTCTTTTCTGTATCTAGTGAAAGTGTGTGGGTAAAAGAATGATACTCTGATTTAAAATAACTTGCTCAGTGTTTTAAGTAAACACGAACGATCAGCAGTACATTATCAAAGGCAAATATCATTGCAAACATTTGGATCTACACGAGTCGACTTGCTTTTAGATAAACAAAAGTC
>NC_134792.1:63087764-63095264 GCF_046742065.1 Oratosquilla oratoria
CACCTTCTCCTCTTTCTCCTCCTTCTCTTTCTACTCCTTCTCCTCCTCCTCCTTCCCTCCTCCTTCTCCTACTTCTTCTTCTCCTCCCCTCCTCCTCCTACTTATCCTCTTCCTCCTCCTCCTCCTCCTCCTCCTCCTCCTCCTCCCCTCATCCTTCTCTTTCTCCCCTTCTCCTCTTCCTCATACACCTTCTCCTCTTCCTCCTCCTTCTCTTTCTACTCCTTCTCCTCCTCCACCTTCCCTCCTCCTCCTCCTACTTCTTCTCCTCCTCCCCTCCTCCTTCTACTTCTCCTCTTCCTTTTCCTTCTCCTCCTCCTCCTCCTCCTCCTCCTCCCCCTCACCATTCTCTTTCTCCCCTTCTCCTCTTCCTCATACACCTTCTCCTCTTCCTCCTCATCCTCATTCTCTTTCTACTCCTTCTCCTCCTCCTTCCCTCCTCCTCCTCCTACTTCTCCTCCTCCTCCTCCTCCTCCTCCTCCTACTTCTCCTCTTCCTCTTCCTTTTCCTTCTCCTCCTCCTCCTCCCCCTCATCCTTCTCTTTCTCCCCTTCTCCTCTTCCTCATACACCTTCTCCTCTTCCTCGTCCGTCTTCTCTTTCTACTCCTTCTCCTCCTCCTCCTTCCTTCCTCCTTCTCCTACTTCTTCTTCTCCTCCTCCCCTCCTCCTACTTATCCTTTTCCTTCTCCTCCTCCTCCTCCTCCTCCTCTTCCTCCTCCTCCTCCTCCTACCCCTTCCCTGTTTCTTCTAGATTGTATACAAAGATAGAAACGCTGATGAAGTACTGTACACTCCATAATAACTTCCCTCTCCTCCTCCTCCTTCTCCTCCCACTCCTCCTCCCTCTCCCACTCCCTCTCCTACTCCTCCTCCTCTTCTTCCCTCTCATCCTCCTGTTCCTCCTCCACTCCCTCTTTCCCCTCCTCCCCACTTCATTCCTTGTAAGGATTCACTTCTGATGCTTCTGCAGCAGCGGGGCGTGAAATGTGATGTGTACTTCACGTATCATACCGCCAAAGGTACCATGACGAGCCACCCCAGCCGGGTACCACTTAAGGTGGCGTCACACTAGGCTAGCATGCTATTGACTTTTGCTACTTGGTCTGAGGAAAAGCGACTTCGGTTGCAATATTCTAGATTTCCGTAAGAACGTCTCAACAATGTGTCTAACATTCCCAATCTAGGTTTAACTTCCCTTAGTTCGTCATTCAACAAAGATCATAACCGAAGTCGTTCCTGCTCAAACCAAATAGCAAAAGTAAGTAGCATGCTAGCGAGAAATGCTTAGTGTGCCACCACCACCTTTACCAACACTGACACAGCCACTAGAATCACTAACTACCTTCCCCAAACTCGCTAAATCCTCATGCCATACTGGTATGCTTTGCAGGGTGCCCACTGTTCGTGTTGAGAGTGTTTATCTTGGAGTTATGACTCTTCAAGTAACTTATCAGAGTCTGGGGTGTGGGTCTTCTCTTAGTTGAATAAAATCGTCTGGCGGCAGACAGAAAAAAGTCATCTGAAAGTGACCATCATTTTATCTGGGTTAATTCGAGGACGAATAAAATTCCCCGGGCTAATATATATGTATATATATATATATATATATATATATATATATATATATATATATATATATATATATATATATATATATATATATATACATATATATGAGTAAAGATAAAAAGTACAACTACTGTAATGTGTGTGATATGGATTGTATGTCTTACGTATGTATTCATGTACGTATATTATGTATATATGTTCGTGTGCCTATGCACGTGTGAGATTTTGCTCGTTTAAGTTCCGCCAAACACTTTCTCTTCCTCTCTCACTTCCTCTATTCTTCCCTATCTCTCCCTTCACACACACACTCTCTCTCTCTCTCTCTCTCTCTCTCTCTCTCTCTCTCTCTCTCTCTCTCTGTGTGTGTGTGTGTGTGTGTGTGTGTGTGTGTGTGTGTGTGTGTGTGTATTTACCTAGTTGTATTTACCTAGTTGTATTTTACGGGAAGGGGAGCTATGCTCGTGGGGTCCCGTCTTCATTTCTCATTTTATCTAAACAATTTTTAAATTCATGTATTGTTTTTGCACACACCACTTTCTCATCTAACTTGTTCCAACGGTCTATTACTCTGTGAGGAAAGCTGTTCTTTACCAAATCTCTTCTATAGCTGTCTTTTTTTATTTTCTTTCCGTGTCCTCTTGTATTTCTGTCATCCCATTTTATCAGATTCTTTCTATCAGTAATTTCTATGCCTTTCATGATTCTGTGTGTGTGTGTGTGTGTGTGTGTGTGTGTGTGTGTGTGTGTGTGTGTGTGTGTGTGTGTGTGTGTGTGTGTGTGTGTGTGTGTGTGTGTGTGTGTGTGTGTGTGTGTGTGTGTGTGTGTGTGTGTGTGTGTGTGTACGTACACACACCACGGAAAATGTTCCCAGGCACTTCCCTCTCGTAGTTCCTGAAATGTGCAGCGTTCTGGCGTTCCTCGTCTTGCACACACACACACCGCGACCGCTAACTGCCATGGGTCCCCCCCTTGCCTTGCCTACTGCCACACCCACTACAACAACCTCCTCCTTGTCCACTTCCTCCTCCTCTTCCTCTCTCTCCTCCTCCCCTCCTTCTCCTCCTCCTCCTTCTCTTCCTCCTTCTCCTCCTTCTCCTCCTCCTCCTCCACCTTCTCTTCCTTCTCATCCTCCTCTTCCTCCTCCTTCACCTCCTCTTCCTCTTCCTCTTCCTCTTCCTGCTCCTCCTTCTCCTCCTATTTCTCCTTCTTTTCCTCCTCTTCCTCCTCATCTTCTTTCTCCTCCTTGTCCTCCTCTTCCTCCTCTTCCTCCTCCCCATCTTGTTTTTCTTCAGTCTCACCCTTCCCCTTTATCTACAACTACTGGTACTCCTCCTCCTCCTCCCCTCCTCCTCCTCCTCTTCCTCCTCCTCCTCGTCTTCATATTTTCAACTTCCTCCTTCACCTTTCTCCCCTCTGCCCCTCCTCCTCTTCCTCTTCCTCCTCCTCTTCTTCCTCCTCCTCGCTTCCCTTCTCCTCCCACTGTTTACTTCTTCGTTTTTCTTCCTCATGATCATCACTCAGGCTTTTTGAGAAGTCTGATCACCATCGTTTTCTTTCTCTCAGCCCAATTTCCCCTCTCAGCCCAGTTTCCCCTCGTCGATCCCTCTTTCAGACCTCCCCTCTCTCTCCCACCCCCACTATCTCCCCTTTTATTTTCCCCTTTCCCATTCCCTCATCACTCACGTTATCTTCCCCTGTGCTGTGTCTTGCTGCATTGCCTTTGACCCATGGCAGTAGGCGTGATACAGGTGTGACCCGTCATCCATGAGGAGCTAAAAAGAGAGGGGGGAAGGGTGGTGGGTGGATGAGAGTGGATGCATGACTTTGACTTGGCTACCTCCCTAATAAGGGGGAAAAAGCCTTTGGTATATAGTTACATAGATGAAGGTGCAGCCCCGAGGGGTAGTTATTCGATTTCTGGGTTGTGCCCAGGAAATGTAACTATTTCGACTGCATTTCCTCCACCTTTTCCACATAGGGAGACCTGACAACCGGCGACTGATCTTTAACTCCTGTCACGACAGTAGTCCAACGTTTCTTCCCGAAGAGATCTATGGGAGGACATCAAGACCGTTGCCGTACGCTAAGGGGCTGTGGGTTCCAGTTATTGAAATGCGAGGCAATAGTTATTACCATTATTGTTATTGTTATTGTTACTATTATTATCATCATTATCAGCATTATCATTATTATCATTATAATTAATATCATTAGCATTAATATCATTATCATCATTATTATTATCATCATTTTTATCATTATCATTAATATCATCATCATTGATATTATTATCATTATTGTTGTTATTATTATTATTATCATTATTATTATTATTATTATTATTATTATTATTATTATTATTATTATTATTATTATTATTATTATTATTATTATTATTATTATTATCATCTATATTGTCATTAATGTTATTGTTTTATTGTTATTATTTCTTCTTTTTCCTCTTCTTCTTTTCTTCTTCCTTTCTTCTTTTCTTCTGCTCTTCCTCTTACCTCGCTTCCTGTAAGTGCAAAGGAGATATACAGGATAGACATGGTAAAACCTCTCTCTCTCTCTATCTCTCTCTCTCTCTCTCTCTCTCTCTCTCTCTCTCTCTCTCTCTCTCTCTCTCTCTCTCTCTCTCTCTCTCTCTCTCCTTGCTTCCTCTCAACTAACCTCCTCTTTCATTTTCCCACGCCCGTATTTTTGTGCCATTTTCTACCTCAGATTAATTGCATTTCCTCACTCCTCTCTCTCCCCCCCCCTCTCTCTCTCTCTCCCCTCTCTCCCTCCTCCCCCCTCTCCCCCCACTTTCTCTCTCTCTCTCTCTCCCCCTCCCTCTCTCTCCCCCTCCTTCTCTCTCAAAGGATTACAAGGGATTACAAAGGCGGAGCATGCCGACAGGAGACCTTTTGGTCCATATCTAGGTCGGATGCGAAAAAATCATAATAATGATAGATAAACGAATAAATAAAAACTAAAATAATGTAAATAATAGATAAAATAAGTGCCTAGGTATAGTTAGATAATAAACAGGTAAATAATAAATAATAATAAATTGACATAACTAATAATAGATGAGAATCAAACAAATAATAATAAACAAACGGAGAAATCATAACAAAACAATAAACAAATAATATAAAATAAATGAAAGTCATTACAGCATCTTGCTTAGGTGTTTAAATGATTCTTAAAGCTTCGAACTGAACTACATTGCACTGCATCTGCAGGAAGTATTCCATTCAAGTTGTGTCTACCCACTTCCAAATTGAATCTATTTCCGGACAGTTTGAGACCATTGTTTCTTGTCGGATTCTCATTCAGTGTGAAAATTTTGTCACTTGATGTTGTCAATTCCCTTTAGAAACTCAAAGACCTATATCAAGTCACCTCTGAGTCTACGTTTTTTTTTTAAGGAAAACAGATTCATATGTTTTAGTCGATTTTCGTATGATTTATTTTTGATATTTGGAATCAGTTTTGTGGCTCGCCGTTGTACTTTTTCCAGTCTGTCAATGTCTTTAATGAGATTCGGTGACCATACGGAAACAGCATATTCCAAATGTGGACGAACTAACCATTTATATAGCTTGTTAATAAGTGATGCAATTTTGAAGTCAAAAGATCGCGCAATCAGTTCTAGAATCATATTTGCTTTCTCAGAGGCTGAAATACACTGCTTGGATGATTTGAGGTCGTTACTGATAATTACGCCGAGATCCTTTTCACTATTCTCTTTTGTTAACAAATTTCCAAATAACTTGTAATCGTACTTACTGTTATTTTTACCTATGTGCATTACCTTTCATTTACTTGTGTTAAATTTCATTAGCCACTTTTCAGACCATTGCTGTAATCTATCTAAATCTTCTTGAATATCTAATTGGTTTAAGTGATCATTTGCCATTCCGCACAGTTTTGTATCATCAGCAAATTTGGAAGCAGTAGATTTTAGTCCATGGTCTATATCATTTATATATACTATGAATAGAAATGGCCCGAGAACGGAACCTTGAGGAACTCCACTCTTCTCTCTCTCTCTCTCTCTCTCTCTCTCTCTCTCTCTTTCTCTCTCTCTCTCTCTCTCTCTCTCTCTTCTCCCCTCTCTCTTTTGGTAGCCCTTCCTCTTCGCACTGATGTTAGCGAGACCGGGAGCTTGTGTGCGGGTCTCTCATCGTCTTAGTGGCGGGTTCGAGTCCCGTACTTCTGACCGATTCGCAAGACCTATTCTCACCTTCTCTAACAGTCCCTAAAGCACTTGGGGCAAAGGAGTCGACGGCTTCGGACCCTGGAATTCGTCTTATGGCGAGTGCCACCCGGCACTTTATAATGTTGCCTCTCCATTTTCTCAGCTTTTCTTATCCTTACCCCCCTCCCCCTCCCCCCCGTCTCCCCCTTGACCCAATTTGACCCAAGTCCTTTCCTCTGGCACTCATTTTCTCCTTTATTTTCTTTCCTCGGGTCGTTTCTTGCCCCCTTTTCTTCCTTCGTTTCTGTTTCTTCTGGATTTTTTTTCGTCTTCTTCGTTTTCTTTTTTTCTTCGTTTTTTTTTTTTTTCCTTTCTTTCCAATCCATGTCCCAGTCGGACGTTTCTCGTTTGTTGAAATGTTGTTCATAAAGATAGAATCGCTGGTGAGCTTTCGGCAATAATGGTAATAATGATTAATGATAGTAATAGTAAAAGTAAGAGTAATCAGGGTTGTACCCTCTTGGGGGGGGGGCAGGGAGGGCAATTACCCCCCACCCTGGAATTTTTTATTATTATTATTATTATTTATTATTATTATTATTATTATCATTATCATTATCATTATTATTATTATTATTATTATTATTATTATTATTATTATTATTATTATTATTATTATTATTATTATTATTATTATTATTATTATTATTATTATTATTATTATTATTATTATTATTATTATTACTATTATTTATTTATTTTATTTATTTATCTTTTTAATTTTTCGGGTAACCTCCCCCACCATATTGTTAGGGTGGTTACGAGAATATGTGGGGAAAAAAAAATATATATATCATAAATTCTGAGGGGGGGGGGTCACTTGCCCCCCACCTCCCAGAGGGAACGGCCCTGGTAATAGCAATACCAATAATAACAATGATAATTTCCTCAAGCGTGCTGCCTTCATTCCGCCTCATCGTCTCCCCTTTTTTCATCCATTTGTCCCTTTCCAGGTCGTTATTAGGACGCCGCCAGTTGGTTGTGACTCTTCGACAGAAATCAAGAGCAGCTCTTGAGCGATGAGTGTTTGTTTATTGGGAAGAGGGGAGTCCGGGATGGGAGTGGGGGGAGTGGGGGGGGAGTTTGAGTGGGCGTTTAAAAATCATCAAAATGGGAAAAACACTGTGTATCTTCCATGTAATTTGTGCATATGTGTGTGCGTATGTGTGTGTGTCTGAATGTGTGTGTTTATGTGTGTGTGTCTCTGTGTGTGTATATGTGTGTGTGTGCGTGCGTTTGTGTGTGTTTGTGTATATATATATATGTATATATATATATATATATATAATGTGTTTGTGTGTGTGTGTGTGTGTGTGTGTGTGTGTGTGTGTGTGTGTGTGTGTGTGTGTGTGTGTGTGTGTGTGTGTGTGTGTGTGTGTGTGTGTGTGATTCACCATGGTCTTGGATCCCGTGTTGGACTCGTAATCGACAGCTATTTCTCTCCCGGCAGAGAGCTCATAGTTCATATATGACCAATCTATGAGTAATGCTGTGACCTTACACGCACACACACACCCAACTTCCCGCTTACGAGAGTTGGAGTAACGACTCGCAGCCCAGTGATACTGAAATTGTGTGTGTGCGTACGTGCGTGCGTGCGTATGTGTGGGGGTTGGAATCGTAACCGTAGGTTTCCTCTTCTCTCTTTCCCTCGTGGAGTCCCGTTTCTTTGCCTCCATTCATCA
>NC_134792.1:63100264-63110264 GCF_046742065.1 Oratosquilla oratoria
TATACATACATACATATATACATACATACATATATACATACATACATACATACATACATACATACATACATACATACACCAAATTCCCTTACAAGGGAAGTAAAAAAAAAAAAGCATAAAAACCACTACCACCCATTCCATCCCCAACATACTCCACTCCCATCCACCCCCCTTCCGTCCCTCTTATCTTGACACCTCCTGGATGACGGGTCATCCCTGCATCTTGCCCACTGCCCTGGGTCACACCGTGACAGTGAAAAATGACAGCGTGACACATGACAACATAGATTTATATACCAAGAGCTTTTTCCCCCTTATAAGGGAGGTAGCCATGCTATAAGGCACGCACCCACTCCCACCCATTCCACTCCCATCCACCACCCTTTCCGCCCTTTCATCTTAGCTCCTCGTGGATGGCGGGTCATCCCTGTATCCCGCCCACTCCCTCGGGTCAGATGCAATGCAGCAAGACACATCACATCCACAGCTAGGCTGCTTCACTTAATCGGCAACCCACCCCCTCTCCGTCCCCTCATGTAGAAAAAGAGAAGACGGGGAGAAATATTTTCGGGCTGCATCAAAATACTATTTAGACATAAGCACCCCCTACCCCCCCATCCCCCACCCCTCCCTTCCTTGCATAACAGTATCATGTATTCACAGTCACTCTCCACTCATGCCTGTCTGTTGCCTCCTCCCTTCCTTGCTCAACAGACATTCCACTCGTGCTCATCGCCCCTTCACCCCATCCATCCATTTCATCATCGGTCGTCCCCACAAGTTCACTCCCTCCACTTCAGCCTTCCACTCCTCTTTTACTAATCTTTCATCACTCATTCTTTCCATATGTCCAAACCATCCCAGTACTCTTGCATCAGCCTTATCTCCCAACACCTTTTCCACTCCCGCTCTCCTCACCTCCTCATTTCTCACTCTATCAAACCTAGTAACCCCTACCATACTTCTCAGACATTTCATCTCAAATATATTTAAACTTTTAGTCTCTGCCCCATACAACGCCGTCGGCACAATCACCCCCTCATACAATCTCCCCTTTGTACCCATTCCCAGTTGCCTATTCCTCAAAACACTTTAATGGCCCAAGGCATGTACTTGCTTCTCTCAATCTACTATTTACTTCCACTCCCCTTCCTGCCACATGATACCTGAAATACCTAAAGCTATCCACTTCCCCCAGTCTCTCTCTTTTTAAACTTACTTCCAACTCACTGTCATCCTCTACCCTTGTACATCTCATCACCTTACATTTAACTACATTTACCTTTCACTTTCTCCTATCGCATACCTTCCCAAACTCCGTCACTAACTCCGTTAATTCTTCCTCTGACCCTGCCACAAGCGCAGTGTCGTCAGCAAACAACAACTGGCTCATCTCCCACTTGTTCTCCATTTTAACTATTTCCAGTCCCCTGCCCATTACCCTCTCCTTTACCTCCCGCACCACCCCGTCCATGTACACATTGAACAGCCATGGCGATATGACACACCCTTGTCGTAGTCCCACCTTTACCACAAACCACTCACTATCTTTATTACCCATTCTAACACAGGCTTTGTTACTCTTTTTTAAACTCTTGACTGCTCTTAACAGCGTTCCCCCCATCCCACACATCTGCAAAACCTCCCACAGTGCCTTCCTGTCTACCCTGTCACAAGCCTTTTCCAAAACCATAAAGGCCCGAAAAACATCCTCGCCTTTTCCTAAAGCTCTCTTACCTGCCTTACAACAGAAATCTGATCCACACAACCACAACCTTTTCTGAACCCACACTGTCTCTCACCAATTACTTCCTCTGTTCCTCTCCTAATCCTCTCAGTTACAATCCTCCCATAAGCCTTCCCAACTAGTCAACAAACTGATCCCTCTGAAGCTACTACGCTCATATTTGTCCCCCTTTCCCTTGTAAAGCGGAACTATACAGGCACTCCTCCAGTCCTCCGGCACTCTACCCTCCCTTAGACACACATTAAACAACCTCACAAGGCATTATTACTACACCTCCCCTCTTCAGACACACTGCATGTAACCCATCTAACTCATATACCTTACCTGTTTTCATCATTTTCAGAGCTACTTGCATCTCATCTTTTCTTATTTCTCCTCCATTTTCCTCTCCCATCACCGTCATTTTCTTCGCGCCTTTCACTGTTACCACCAATCCCTACGCTCTTTCACATTCAACAGCTCTTTAAGATACTCCATCCATCTTCCTTTTACCGCTTCCTCTTCCGTTAAGATCTGTCCATCTGCGCCTTTTACTTTTTCTTCTCTACTTGACTCACCTCTTCTTCCTCTTTTGATTTCCTTCCAAAACAAATTTTTATTGCTTTCAAAAATTTCTGTCATACCCCTCCCCATTTCTTATCTGCTCTCTCTTTTTTGCCAAAAGATAAAAGAGGAAAAAAGGAGAGCAGATGTAGAAGTAGTGGTACTAGTGATAAAGATAAAATGAAAATGTGATCACCCCAGATCCTGTTCAGAGGAATGTTGGAAAACTTTAACGTGTAGTTAGTCCGTTCTCCAATAGAGCCTGGCTCTCTCTTCCTCTCCCCCCCCTCTCTCTCTCTCTCTCTCTCTCTCTCTCTCTCTCTCTCTCTCTCTCTCTCACTGTATCTGTGTGTCTGGGCGTGAGTCTCTCTGTGTGTGTGTCTGGATCTGTGTTCTTTACACTTTCTCACGCTCTCCTTCTTTCTTTCTCTTTTCCTTCTCTCTCTCTCTCTCTCTCTCTCATCGGCACGTGTTGAGGAAGTGAAAGTCTTTTCAAAGTTATCTTATCTTATGTGGATTATGTTGTGAGTAAGGGTCCCGATGGGGATTGCAATGCACACAGGCACAAAGCTCAATTTATCCCTTAAACCCGGAGGAGTTTCCCCCAACTTGTTTCCTCTCTCTTCACCACCCGGAGCTCTATCCACCGTTGCCTCCACTTAGAGTGGGTTTACACAGTGTAACGGTTCGTCGAACGCGGTTCGACAGACACGTGTTTAAAGTGACGTGTGAACGTGTGAACGCGGTATTTGGGGTTTAACCAACGTGTTCGACAACCAAATACCCCGTTCACACGTTCAAACATAACTTTAAACACGTGTCTGTCGAACCCCGTCTTAGCCTCCTCGAAAGACCACTGAATAGAATAGTCGGGCATCCACTGACTAATTTCCACGAGTCTTCGAGTTGTGGCCCAAATTGTGGTCCACAAGGACCCCGCTGGACCACAGGTTGTGACCCACGGGACCATAGGTTTGTGACACATCCGACCACAGGTTGTGGACCATTGAACCACAGATAGTGAACCGTTGGCCCACAAGTTGTTAACTACTGGACCACAGGTTGTGAACCACTGAACCACAGATAGTGAAATGTTGGCCTACAAGTTGTGAACTACTGGATCACAGGTTATGAACCACAGAATTTGAGCCATTGGCCCATAAGTTGTGAACCATGAGACCACAGGTTGTGAACCACTGAACCGCAGATTTTGAACAATTGGACCATATTTTATGACCCATTGGACCACAGGTTGTGAACCACTGGACTACAGGTTGTAATCCACTGGACCATAGGTTGTGAACCACTGGGCTATAGGTTGTGTCCCACTGGCCCATAGGCTGTGAACTACTGGACCACAAGTGGTGAACCATTGGACCATATGTAAAACATTGGACCACATATTGTGAACCACTAAACCACTAGCTATGAATAACTGGACCATTGGTTGTGAACCATTGGACCACAGTTAATAGATCATTGGACCACATATTGTGAATCACAGGACAACTATTTATGAATCAGGTTGTGAACCAATGAACCACAGGCTGTGAACCACTGTGGAAGTCCCCCCCCCCCCTTCTTTCACTTCGGTGAATCACTTCACGCATACAGTCCTGACTTAAGACAGGTGATTTGGTGTAACTGGGTTGATAGTGTACACTACGCTTCTGTGTGCTTATACCCAGCCTCACTCAATCCATCACACTTCACCGGACCGCCATAATATACAAGAAAGGAGTTTATGCTCGTGAGATTCCGTATTTTTCTCCAGCTATCATTCCTAACTTCTTGTGTGTGTGTGTGTGTGTGTGTGTGTGTGTGTGTGTGTGTGTGTGTGTGTGTGTGTGTGTGTGTGTGTGTGTGTGTGTGTGTGTGTGTGTGTGTGTGTGTGTGTGTGTGCGCGCGCGCGCAAGCGCTGTAAGGAGAGGGAGAGGACACGTATCCTTGGATACAGCCAATTATCATACCACTAGTGCGTTCAAATACATCCGTGGACAAAAACGGAATCTCAGGGGGTCGGGTTGGGGGGCGGGTGGGGGTGGGATATACACGGAAGTACACATAAAGACACACATGAAAGTACACACAAGGATACACAGGTCGCCGACGGGGGCGAGTTCGGAAAATTGGCCACTTCATCTTTTCCAATAACGACTCCAGTTCGCCCAAGCCTTCGTCTGTGTCGGGCGGTGGAGCAGCTATTGGAAAACAAGGACTCGGACAACTCAGGTTATATCACAAAGTAATAACGACTACAGATTCTAAAAAAAAAAAAAAAAAAAAGGAAGAAAAAGAAATCGGGGAAATTGAGGTGTAAGGCTAAATTGGTTGGATGTGGGGGTGGGTCGACTTAGTTGATGGAAAGTTTAATATTTTTTGGAAATAACGAGAAACTTCCATTTAATAAGAGGAAATTTTGGAAAAAGGAAGAGAAAAGAAATTGCCTTTCAATAAGAGCAAAACCTAAAAAAAAGGGGAAATTTAATCTTAATAAGAGCAAAATATCGAAAAAAGGGAAGAGAAAAAAGGGTGAGTTTCCTTCAAGATGAAAACGACATGACGTCATCAGGAAGTGCGAATCTCAACCGTTTTGACTTTTTTTTTTATCTCTACAACATAAAACTATAAACACATGTATATGTCCAAGTACCCGATTCTTTATATATATTTTATACATATGCACCTACATTGTACATAAATGTTCTCCATCCATATCGCGTTATATATAATTCATCATAGTATCTACAGCTGTTATTGCATTAAGATACATATTTAAAATGGGAATTTGTAATAAGCGTGTTTCAAATGCTATTAGTATTTAATAATTTTTCTTTCAGAATATTAATTGGTTCTTGGATATTCGAATTCTCCTCCTTCGTCACGTAGAGTTCATTGCTTATTTTGAATTTATACTTGATTTGATACTGTATACACAAACCAAATTAATTGTTTATGTTGTAATATTGTACCAAGAGCAACAATTGAAAAGTTATATTTTTTCATGTGACGAGATTGATCCTTAATGATTTGAAAATTTGAATGAGAGGGGGGGGAGGTTTATCCCCCTAAAAAAAAATTCAGTATCCTCCCCAAACTCTCAAGCTCACATATTTGTATTTTTTCAGTCCTTTTTCGTATACATACATTGATTGTCAGAATAAAACTGGAAGTTAGTTTGCAGTTCGGTGCAAACTAATGGGTTTCGAGAATATTCTTTGCTGTGAACATATGTCCTTAATTTATTATCTTGCAACTTAGCACCACCTGTACGTGGTTGTACTGCATGACCTGTGTATGATGCTCAATTCACTGTTGGCTCTGTTTGATGATCATAGACAGTTAGTGTCTGATAGCTCAGCAGTGGTGTCACAACTTGTTACCGTTTCCTTAAGTGCTATACAAGATAAGTAATTTTTATTACGTTCAACCCTCCCCCCAAATATTACATTCAACCACCCCCACCCCCCAAATATACAGAAAGCCCCCCCCCCCTCATGTAATAAGTTCTGGCAACGGGCGTGGTTGTTAGAGGTATTTTGCAAATTCTTAGGATTAGGTTTGTTTATATATATACACACACACACACATATATATATATATATATATATGTATATATATATATATATATATATATATATATATATTATATATATATATATATATATATATATATATATGCGTAAGTAACCACTAGGAAAAGTAAACTAACGAAGCAGAGCGCTTTCGTATGATTACATCTTCAGTGCAGATACAATGTAATTATACGAAAGCGCTCTGCTTCGTTAGTTTACTTTTCCTAGTGGTTACTTACGCATTTGTGAACACACGCTCATAGTGTTTTTATTGCATATATATACAATTATCCCACTAGATGGTAGGCTTTGATGTTTGAATTTTTTAGAAGCTTTGCCGAGGGATTCGAACCCTGACCTGTGCGTACATAGTCACGAAGCCAAGACGCTAGCAACTGAGCCATGAACGATGCTTAGAAATACACAATTTGATGTTTGAATTATCAGCAACGTCGTGTGACTAGCAGACCAAGTCATCTCACTCTTTCGACAACCTACCTTGCGCCCCTCCACATGTCGTCATATCGTTAGTGAAGTGACCTGTTCTTGTTTAGACTTCGGTGGGAAAGAGCCTATACCCCACACACACCTCCGTCCACAGGAAACGAGGTAGAAATAATTACCGATATCTTAGCAAGATTGTTTTAATGATGAGGAACACAAACAAGACAAATGGACAGCAGAATAAAAGTTGTGCAATTGAGGAAGTGAGCAAAAAAAAAAAAAAAAAAAAAAAAAAAAGATGGCGGAGGGGGAGATTCCTAATTAAGGGAAATTAATATCGCGATTAAAGCATTCAGCGCCCTGATGTACTTTACATTTTGTTCTGGCAAAGTGTGGCTGGTTATATATGTATGTATATATATATATATATATATATACTGTATATATATATTTATATATATATATATATAAATGTATGTATATAATATATTTTTTCCGGAATAAGGTACACACTGGACTCGTCGTTTGAAGTTCATTCCTACGTTCCGAACCCTGTCTGGCGTTTGTCTTCAGGGTGATACTGAAGACGAACTCCGAACGGGGTTCAAAATGTAGGAATAAACTTCAAACGACGAGTCCAGTGTGTACTTTCTTCCGAAAAAAATGTTCCTGGACTCCAGCTCTTCACGAATACACACACACACACACACACACACACACACACACACACACACACACACACACACACACACACACACACACACACACACACACACACACACACACACACACACACACACACACACACACATGTATATATATATGTATATATATATATATATATGTATATATATATATATATATATATATTGACTATATTATGACAAATAAGACTGAAGGTGAAAGAAGTAGGCGTCTACTTCTTTCACCTTCAGTCTTATATATATACATATATATTTATATATATATATATATATATATATATATATATACTGTATATATATATATATATAAATATATATATATATATATATATATATATATATATATATATATATATATAATATATCAGCTGAGGGTTGGAGATTCCTGGATGGAATAAGGCAGAGGGTCCCCCTTTTTATTTTTTATTTATTAAATAATTTTAATTTGGTAAGAACAAAATCAAGTTTGTAGCCGTATTGAAAGTCTTTTTCATCCGTGTTTATATGGGTTTCTGGCTGGCTGTGGATGGTATTGTATATAATTACGGGACGAAAGTCTCTTTCCAACTGATTTAAGACTAAGACCGTGATGGCTGGGATTTAAGCGAGTTGAGAGTAGAAATTGAAGTGACACAAGAAGAGGATTTTGCGATTGATTCAGGAAGTACAAGAGCACTGAGAAAAAAATAACTACCGTTTTTCATTATTTTTCTAAAATAGGTCGCATTTTTATTTTATATCATTTATTCATATATTGTTATTTATTTATTGATCTATTTATTTGATTTTATTTGCTTATTTATTTTTACTTTTTATTTTTCATTTATCTTTATTTTTATCATTATTATTATTATTATTATTATTATTGTTATTATTATTATTATTATTATTATTATTATTATTATTATCATTATTATTGTCATTATTATCAATGCTATTATTATTATAATTATTATTATTATTATCATTATCATTATTATTATTATTATTATTATTATTATCATTATTATCATTATTATCATTATTATTATTATTATTATTATTATTATTATTATTATTATTATTATTATTATTATTATTATTATTATTATTATTATTATTATTATTATTATTATTATTATTAGTATCATTATTATTATTACTTTTTTTTTTTTTTTTCTTTCTTTTCTTGAGGGCGTTGACTATGGGAGTGAAATTTGCTTTCCGGCGAGTTTGCCAACTATAGCGGAAATGTACAAGAATATTAGAATCGCGCCCATTGTAGACGCAAGAAACATTCCCGTGGGAATTGGGAAAGTTGAGCAAGAATGTGGCGTCATTTGGGACTGGATTATTTGATTTAAAATGGGAATTCTCTGGAATTCCAAGTCGCCAAGAAGATGGACTTGGTGCAAAGCGGGAGATGCTGAACATGAAGAACTGTTGATTAACTTTGAACAAGATGAAGATGTGCATGGTTACTCGCAAACACACACACACACACACACACACACACACACACACACACACACACACACACACACACACACACACACACACACACACACACATTTTATATTCACACTTTCTTTTGAATGATTCTAAGTCCATATAGCCTTTTCCGTATACTTAAAAGAGCTATGTTGTGTAAACCATTTGTATGTATTGATGTCTTCTTCAAAGGTTTTTATTTGTTTTTTGGTGTGTTGTTGTTGTTGTTGTCGTTGTTTTTATTATGGACTATAGGGACGCTTTTGTCATTAAAGACAATGTATGGCTGTTGTGCTGCTTTGCTCCTTTCTGTGTGATAAGAAAAAAGGGGATTGATTAATTATTATTCTTATCTTACCTAAGAATAGGAGAAGGTTTATGTGAACCACTAAGACCAGTTCAGTGGACGGGGGCAAAAATCACAACTTTTCAGTGGTTTGTACCAAGGAGGGCGTTACTATCGTGCAGTCCCGAGAACGGCTCCCTCTCTGTTCCTTTCATCAACGAGCGGCACTCCGTGCGGTGCTGTCCGCCACGCCAGCGCGCTTGGCGAGAGAACATGGATGACCTGAAACCCCGAACTCAGGTTCAAGAAGGAAATAGACAAGGACTGAACATAAGAATAAAGGAGACTGCAAGAGACCATAAGGCCTACACTAGGCAGCTCCGTATCCATCACCACCTGTCATCTCCATGCATAAAGCTGACTGGTTTACCAATAGAGAGGTTAACGAATGGAATAGATTTAGTAACCATGTAGTGAGTTTTGAAACTATCGGTTGTTTTATGAGAAGATTTAGATAAATTTATGGATAGGGATGACAGATGGTAATGGACATGAAACTGCCTAGTGTATGCCTTATGGTCTCTTACAACCTCCTCTATTCTTGTGTCTTAAATGATGATGATTGTTCGCACCTCAGCTGGGTCATGGGAAACGGGAGAGACGAAATATAAACAAGTGGCGATGTCGTGAGTAAAAGGATGTAGAAATACAAAGAGAGTTCTTCGATTGTTGGAAAGGCAGCTGGATAAGTCTATGAAAATCCCTTCCGAGGAAGTCTGCTGGCTCGTCCTAGGAAAGCGTTTGGACCACATGAAGAATCGTCACCCCATACATCGACAGGGTGACAGTTCTTCATGTAGGCTATCCTAGGGTCACAGTTCTTCATGTGGGCTATCCTAGGGTGACAATTCTTCATGCGGGCTATCCTAGGGCGACAATTCTTCATGTGGGCTATACTAGGATGACAATTCCTCATGTGGGCTATCCTAGGGTGACAATTATTCATGTGGGCTATCCTGTGGTGACAATTCTCATGTGGGCTATCCTAAGGTGACAATAATTCATATGGGCTATCCTAGGGTGAAAATTCTTCATGTGGGCCATCCTAGGGTGACCATTCTCCATGTGGGCTATCCTAGAAATACGTTAGAGAGGGAAACTAATCTAGCGGCATATTCAACCACATGAACCATTTTAACCACCCAGTTGACTGGGATAATGCTAAAGTCAT
>NC_134792.1:63115264-63117764 GCF_046742065.1 Oratosquilla oratoria
TAAGCTGTTTCATTGAATTGAGAGGATGTGGATGAGAATGCTGGAGCAGGCATCGAATCCATTTGGGGAAGGGCCACGAACAAAAGAAATGTTTACATTGTTGGCGGCTCTCGTATTTTGCTTCTGCTCTTTTGTTGTGGCACTGACGTGGCACTGTAGTGTCCCCCCCAATCCCCCGTCCCCCCAAATCCCCCCTCTCTCCTCTCCCCCTCATCCTCCCTCCCCCTGACTGATTTTTTTTTTTTTTTTTTTGTTTTTTTTTTTTTTTTTTTGAGAAGGGGTCGGTGGAGCGGTGGTGGAGGAAGATCCACTGCCTGTGATCACCAAATCTCCAACCAATTTGATCATCAATTGGTGTTCTTTCATGCGGCAAACTGTGTTATGGATGCTTTCATTCCTATATGTTCATATTTCTCTATACATCGTTAAGGTGTCACAGCGTATTGTTCGTTTGTCCTAGTCCGGTTGTTTTCTTTTTTCACATATGTTCTGTTGAATTTGGTGTCGTTTCAATATTGTTCGTCTAGTTTAGTCAAGTAAATCTGGTTTCAGGATTTAAGTTAATGTTTCAGTAGATTTCGTTGTCATTCCAATACGTGCGTTTCGTTCGTTCGTTTGTTTTCTTGTAGATTTAGCTTTGTGCTTAGCGGGAACGTATGTACAGCGTGCTACAATTCCGCGTGAAATATGTATTGGAACTTGACAATTGTATTCTTATTTTTATAAAGTAAGCTATCATGCCAGTACGTATGTATTATTCGTGTACTATTCGTCTCGCAAAATTATCATATACTTCGGAAACGCGTGTACAGTCAGCTACACTTCTACACTAATACGTTTTTGAGATTTGGTACCACGGGGACGGGTCTTGGGAAATGTGATGAAAGAGTGTAACATTAATAATTCTAGTTTTAGGGATCTTGTTCGCTTACAGTTGCAGTTGATTTGTAAGCTCTGATACTAGATAATACAGTCGTAGAAATTTACTCACAAACCCTCCTGCCAAATCACCCAGTGATAGTATTTCATTTGCAGACATTGTTGTCAAATACGAGAGGTGATGGCACACTTGGTAATTCTCGCTAGCATGCTACTTGCTTTTGCTACTTGCTTTGGCTATTTGCTTTGGCTACTTGCTTTTGCTACTTGCTTTGGCTACTTGGTTTGAGCAGAAACGACTTCAAATGTCGAATTACTCTCGTGGCATATTATAGTAAGAAGATGAATGACAAAATAGAAGTTAAACTTAGAATACGAATGTTAAGCCTTAGTTACACCAAGCTTACGACCTGTTTCCGACCACCTTCGACCGAAAATCAAGCGATCGGTCGGCGACACAAAACCCATGCAAGGAATTGAAATGGAAAAAAAAAGTTAATGTGGTTGATAAGATGAAAACCTATGTACTTGGGACTATTCAATGTGTATTGTAATATATCTGTCTATCGATCTATCTATTTATCTATCTTATTACCGACTACCAGCGACTTCCAAAGACTACCTGCAACTGGTCGCCGGTGGTCGGAAACAGGTCGTAAGCTTAGTGTGACTAGGCCCTTAGACACATTATTGAGATGTTCTAGCGGAAGTCTAGAATATTTTGACCGACATCGTTGCTACTCAAAGCAAGTAGCAAAGGCAAATAGCAAAAACAAGTAGCATGCTAGCATAGTGTGTCGCCACCTTAAGTCACGGTATTTTGTTTGCAAGAGCCAAATCAACTCACCCAAACGCAACAAGGACAGTTGAATTTACACATGGAAGCGCAGCCGACTGTACTGCACTGTACATACCTGTCGCTTTGTTATTCAATTAGAGGCGAGGCTCCCCCCCTAGGCCTTCGTTAGGAAAAACTTGACAAAAAAACAAAAACAAAAATGAAATCTGTATAGTGATACCTAACCTTTTAACAGACCTTTTTTTTTTATTTATTTATTTTTTTTATCTTTTATTTATTTTATTTTATTTTATTTTATTTTATTTTATTTTCAGGGTTGGGTTTCCGCAGGGAGGTGGGGAGACATATTTTCCATTCTCGAAGATAATGTTTGTCTCGATCTCATGCTTTGACTGTTTTCGTGAGTGTGTCAGGAGTTCACTAATTAAACATCCAATATACAGTTTTAACACTTTAGAACGGATTTTGTTTTATTTTCAACAGGTTCTAACTATTCTCGATGATATATATTTTTCAATAGATTGAAAATTGCCACAGTAAATTGGCAGTTAGCTTTATATGTTTATATATATATGTATATATATATATATATATATATATATGTGTGTGTGTGTGTGTGTGTGTGTGTACTTACAAAGAGATTTCTTCCCTCTTATAAGAGGGGTAGCCAGCCAATTCATGCACCCACCCCTACCCAGCCCACTCCCATCCGTCACCCTTTTATCTTAACTCCTTGTAGTTGAAGATAGTTCCGAAAGCTCCCATACGAACCGCGTCAACTTATAGCCCACTCACAACCATTCTCCACTCACACCTATCTTT
>NC_134792.1:63137764-63140264 GCF_046742065.1 Oratosquilla oratoria
GGAAACATCATATTCCAAATGTGGACGAACTAACGATTTATATAGCTCGTTAATGAGTGATGGACTTTTGAAGTCAAAAGATCGCGCAATCAGTCCTAGAATCTTATTTGCTTTCTCAGAGGCTGAAATACATTGCCTGGATGGTTTGAGATCGTTACTGATAATTACGCCGAGATCCTTTTCACTATCCACTTTTGTTAACGAATTTCCAAATAACTTGTAATCGTACTTACTGTTATTTTTACCTATGTGCATTACCTTGCATTTACTTTTGTTAAATTTCATTAGCCACTTTTCAGACCATTGCTGTAATTTATCTAAATCTTCTTGAATATCTAATTGGCTTAAGTGATCATTTGCCATTCGGCAGTTTTGTATCATCAGCAAATTTGGAAACAGTAGATTCTAGTCCATGGTCTATATCATTTATATATACTATGAATAGAAGTGGCCCAAGAACGGAACCCTGAGGAACTCCACTCGTAACATTTTCCATCCAGAAGTTTTTCCATTTAAAACAACTCCGTTTTCGATCATTCAACCAATTACTAGTCCAACTTAATAGGCTATCACTTATTCCGTGTGAAGCTAATTTAGTAAGTAGTCTTTCGTGGGGGACGGTATCAAAAGCTTTTGCAAAGTCTAGATATATTAAATCTGTATTGTTTCTTTTGTCATTTCCCCTTCTCGCACCCTCCCCCGGGGGGGGGGAGTTCCTCATGGGGGTTGCCCTCGAACTCATCTTTTTCCCTCCTGCCATCTTTCTCTGTAGAGGCACTAACGTCTTCAAATATAACTGCGCATCTAGAAACGGAGCAACCCCCGAGATCATCCCCTCACTCTCTCTCTCTCTCTCTCTCTCTCTCTCTCTCTCTCTCTCTCTCTCTCTCTCTCTCTCTCTCTCTCTCTTTATCTCTATCTCTGTATCTTTCACTTTCTCTCTTCATCTCTCTCTATCTCTATTTATCTCTCTGTCTACCTATCTATCTGTGTGTGTGTGTGTGTGTGTGTGTGTGTGTGTGTGTGTGTGTGTGTGTGTGTGTGTGTTAGTGTGTGTGTGTGTTCGTGTGTGTACATGTACAGTATGTACTATATGTATGTATATATGTTGGTTTTTTCATTCCTCGGAATATGTCTTCATTCCCTCTATTTCCCCCCACAGTCTCTTCCTCCTCTCCCTCCTCCTCCTCCTCCTCCTCCTCTTCGTCCTCCTCCAGCAACTTCTTCCAACACACTTTTTCACTTTTCATCGATCGTCTCTCTTTCCCTGTGTTTGTGTGTGTCCGTGCGTGCCTCCCCTCCCCCCTCTCCCCCTCCCACCCCCTTTCCCTCCTTCTCCCCCCCCCTCATCTCTACTATTCTGCATCATCCAGGAGCATTGTCGTCGTCCATGTCATCTTCATCTCTCTCTCTCTCTCTCTCTCTCTCTCTCTCTCTCTCTCTCTCTCTCTCTCTCTCTCTCTCTCTCTCTCTCTCTCTCTCTCTCTCTCTTTCACGCTTTCTTCTTTCACTTTTTCTCTCTCTGTTTCTCTTAATCTATCTCCCTCCTACCTATTCCTTCCACCGTTCTTTCCTTCCATTTTCTCTCTCTCTCTCTCTCTCTCTCTCTCTCTCTCTCTCTCTCTCTCTCTCTCTCTCTCTCTCTCTCTCTCTCTCTCTCTCTCTCTCTCTCTCTCTCTCTCTCTCTCTCTCTCTCTCTCTCTCTCTGCCTATCTATCTCCTTTCCTCTCTCTCCTTCCTTCTCTCTCTTTTCCTCTTTCTCCTTCCTCCTCTCTCCTTCCCTTCCGCCTTTCCTCCCTTCCTATCTCCCCCTCGCCCTACCCTCTTAGCCCTCTCCCTCTCCTCCCTCTCTCCTCCTGTTCCTCCCTCTCTCCCTCTCCTCCCTTCCCTCCCTCCCCGTCTCTTGTCTAGACGACCTTCCGACTTAATATATCGCCAGCACATTTCTGATTACCGTTTTTTGCCAGAATTGCCTCTTGATTAATCATTCTCTTGCAGTTTCATCGACTAAACTCAAAAAGTCATCTAATTACTCTCTGGGCCCTCGTGAAGTTGAGGAATTTGAGCCTGGGCTAGTGGCAATCACTGACATCTGATCGGGGCGTTGGGAGGGAGGGGAGGTTACTGTGTGGCCTTTTGGGCTACGTCGGGGAACTATATCGACCGTGCCACAGCTTGAAGAAGTAAATGCCAATTAGATATTCATTTTCATTGTGGGCTTAAGTTCTTCATTTCAGATGAATAAAATTCTATGGTCCTTACAAACGAGGCTATCAAAATTGGGCTAATGGGAATTAATATGGATTTATCTTCTGTTAATATTTGGGCTTGTAACTTAGATTATATACACAATGATTTATGTTCTGTTAATAGTTTTACTTGGAATGAACACACAAGTCGAGGATTACGAATTGATTGTTTGATTCCTTATTTTTATTTAAATTCCCTTGATTCTGTTGACGCTGCATTAGCTGTTTATATACATATGTTAGGTGCGTGT
>NC_134792.1:63145264-63147764 GCF_046742065.1 Oratosquilla oratoria
CTGTGAATGAAGAGTGCAGTGCGGCCTATGTGGCGGGGTGGCTTGAAACGAAGTGCGCGGACGATGTGGTCTTCAGCGCCGAGGAACCTCTTGTGACCAGTGACGTTAAGGACTTTATTGAGACAGTGCCCAGAGGTTCCCTGACAACTCCACATGTGTGCACTTTTGATCTTGTCAGATGTGGACTGTGTTTCATCAAGGAAGCCCGTCACCGTTCCTGCTGCCAGAAAAGACTGATGGAGATCATGTCGACACTGGCCAGCTTCAGTGGGATTGACATTGACTGTCCCAAGATGTTCCGTCGTCTGGCAAATGTTCTTCTGAATGGACTCCACAACCTAGAGAAAGACCAGCAGAAGAATGCAGTCCTTCTCCAGACCTCTGTAAAGAAGGCCCGGCTCGCTGATTAATCGCTGCAGTCTGGTAAGATTTTGCTTCTATGTCTGTTTATTTGTGTGAATAATTGTTTGCCATCACAAAGGCTTAACTATAATCCATTTTGTAAAATGTAAAACAATAGCAACTTGGGTTCCTTTAAAGTGTCCACTAACCTCATACAATAATTCATGTTAAGTCCGGCTGAAATTGGTATTTCAAAGCATAACAGTGCCTTAAAGATAATTTCTTATTTCACTATAAAAGTTTATATTAACTTATACCGCATTGAATTAGTCTACTTGATATATTTGTCATATATACAATGTTAGGTTTCTAGTTTTGATATATTTGTCCAATATAAAATGTTAGGTTACAAAGAAAGCAATGGCCTCCGCTAGCAGAGCCAGGAATCTTGGTGTGCACGTCCTGTTTAATAGTAGTCCTTGACATATACATATATATACACATAAATATATATACATATATATATAATATATATACACATATATATTATATATATTTGAGGAAAGAGAGGAAAACGGAAACTCGAGAAGAGCTTTTGAGTTTTATTACCGACGTTTCGACACTTTCGTTCTTTTTCAAGGGTATTTACATCAAGTGGATAGACACACAGCTATATATATTCCGCGCGAATTATTGACTCCTCCCTCTTTTTCTTCTCTTCAATCGTTGATGGGTAGTGTTGCGGCTGGGGCGAGACCATGTAATGAATCCTCCTCTGTTGTTATTCGAATTATTTTTACTAATTTCTGCTAGCTTCTATAACTTTTCTCATTTTCTTGTCGAGACCTTGGTGTAATACTTCTGTGTTTATCCAATTTGGCAAGTGTCCTGTTTTGTCTATGTGTGTCACAAGTGAGTTGCTGGTTCTGTGTGCTCTAATGTCGCTTTTGTGTTGTTGTGTCCGCTTTGTGATTCCTTGTCCAGTCTCTCCGTAGTATGACGTTTCAATCTGTTACATGGGATTTTGTATACTATGCTATTTTCATTTCTAAATTTTGTTGTTTTATATGTTATTATCTTTCCTATCTTTTGTCCAGTGTTTGTAATTATTTTAATGTTATTTTATTCTAAATATTTTCTTATTTTTGTGACTTCTGTGAAATTCGGTATTTCTAATATTTCGTTCTTTTCTTTTTCTTTGTGATATTTTGTCCTGTTCATTATTTCCTGCGCTTTCGTTTTTGATTTTGTAATTATTCTCATTGGGTATTTTAATTTTTTAAATATTGTAATTATGTGTGTTATTTCATCTTCTATATATTCTGTGCTGCATATTCTGTATGCGCGTAAGAAATTATTATACCTGATTTTTTCACTGTGACCTGATAGATATAATCTTCTTTGTTGGTATGTTTTCTATGTACTTTATATCTTGGGCCTGAGTCTGTTCTAATAATTGTAGTGTCTAAAAATGATAAGTGTCCTTCTTGTTCTTCTTCTAGTGTGAATTCAATCTTCTCGTGTACTTTATTTAATAATCTGACTTTGTTTAGTATATTTGTGGTTTTGGGTGTTATGATTAATATGTCATCTACATATCTTATCCATGTGGTGTGTCTGCCTATTATTCTTAGCATTTTGTCTGTTTCTAATGTCTCTAAGAAAAGATTAGCAGCTATAGCACTAAAAGGTGAACCCATAGGGAGGCCGTAATGTTGTCTGTATTCTGTTTGTTCAAATGTAAATGGGTCGAAGTTAATGCATAGGGAAACTAGTTGTAAATAATCTGTTTTCGGAATGGGTAGATTGTTGTCATCTATCTTTTCTGTTACTCTTTTTATAGCCTCTAGTGCTCCATTTCTTGGTATATTTGTGAAAAGCGAGATTATATCAAGGCTGTATAGTTTCTTGTCTTTGAATTGTACATCTTTTAATCTATTTATCATATCTCCTGAATTCTTTATATGGGTTCGCTTATTTTTCCTAACATCTGTGAGAGTGGTTTGGTAGTTGTTTTGCTATTCTGTGTGGTGCGCTACCAATTCCTGATGTTATGGGCCTTAGTGGGATTCCTGGTTTATGTACTTTGGGGATTCCGTGTATCTGAGGGGGGCGTGGGCTTCTTCTACTAAATGCAGCAACTTCTTACCTCTTTCAT
>NC_134792.1:63162764-63165264 GCF_046742065.1 Oratosquilla oratoria
TAGAAGTAGAAACAAACAGATAAATGAACATAAATTATATTCCAGTGATTCTCTAAGTAGATAGATTGATAAACACACATATATATAAAGATAAATAAACAAATAAACGAATAAACGATTCTCCCCACTCCCCTCCTCTCTCTCTCTCTCTCTCTCTCTCTCTCTCTCTCTCTCTCTCTCTCTCTCTCTCTCTCTCTCTCTCTCTCTCTCTCTCTCTCTCTCTCTCTCTCTCTCTCTCTCTCTCCTCATTATCTCAATATCCTTCTCCTCTTGACGTCTTGTCAGGGGTTCCTCCACTTATAACTCCCCCCTCTCCCCCTCCCCCTCCCCCTCTCCCCCTCCCCCTCTCCCCTCCCCCTCTCCCCTCCCCCACTTCACCCGCTCGCACACCCCTCTACCTGCCTCTCCTTCCCCTCTTCGCGTCCCCTCACTTCCCCTCCACCCCCTCTTTCCCCATCTTTCTTCCTTTCGTTTTCCCTCCCTTGCCCTCCCCTATCCTCCTCTTGCCTTCCCTTTCCTTTCCTTATCCTCCCTCTCTTACCTTCCCACTGATATTTCCTTCTATTTCCTCTCCTTTCCTCCCCTCCTCTTCCTTCTCCTCACCTCCCCTTCTCCCCTCCTCCCGCTTCCCCCCCTCCTCCCCTTCCTTGCTCTTCCCTCTCCCCACTCTCCTGCTTTCTCCTCTCTCCTTCTCTCTCCTCTCTCCTCCCCTTCTTTACTCTACCTTTTCCCCTCTTTCCTTCTCCCTCTCCTCTTTCCCCTTCCGTTCCCTCTTCTCTCCTTCCCCTCACTTACCATCTTCCCTCTTTTTCGTCCTCCCTCTCTCCCTCCCTCCCACCCCCTCCTTTCTCTCTTCCCTCTCATGTCCACGCGGCTGCCCTTCTTCTTCAGTCCCTCCCCCTCCACTTCTCTCTTTCTCTCTTCTCTCCTTCCCACGCCTCTCTTCGCCCCCCCCTCCTCCTTACCCCCTTCGAGTATGTCCTTCGCTCCCTACTCGCCTTTGGCTAGTCATTGTTCCTGGATCCTGCTCTCTTTACTCTTTATCCGGGGTCCTGTCTCTTCACCAATGAACACACACACACACACACACACACACACACACACACACACACACACACACACACACACACACACACACACACACACACACACACACACTCACACTCATACATAGACACACACACACACAGACACACACAATTCGCATGGCGCAGTGGGTGGCAGCGTCCGCGGCCACCATTACGGAGGTCCGGGTTCGAATCCCACCCAGAGTTGAATTAATTTCAGTATCGCTGCGCTGCGGGTCGTTACTCCAACTCTCGTGGGCGGGGAGTTGGGTGTGTGTGTGTGCGTGTAAGGTCACAGTATTACCCATAGATCGGTCATACACGAGCTCTGTACTCTCTTCCGGGAGGGAAATAGCTGTTGATCACGAGTCCAACATTTGGTCCAAGACCATGGTGAATCACACACACACACACACACACACACACACACACACACACACACACACACACACACACACACACACAGACACACACACACACACACACACACACTCCGAACGCTTGGAGTGCGGACGTCCCGGTACTATGCGGGCAGTGTGGTCTTCAGGGACGCTATAGTTTCGCTCGCCCTCGACCTCAGAGGTCAAGGTTGTCTCGAGTAACTCCTTTACTGAGGAGGAGGAGGAGGAGGAGGTTACTCACTTCCCTCCTTCGGATGAATAAAATCACCTGGCGACAAGTCGAATACAGTTTGCTAATAATAATAATAATGATAATAATAATAACAATAATAATAATAATAATAATAATAATAATAATAATAATAATAATAATAATAATAATAATGATAATAATGATGAAGATGATGATAATAATGATAATAATAATGATATGATAATAATAGTAGTAGTAGTAACAATGAAAATAATAACAATAATAATGATAAAATTGGTTAAACAGTCACGTTGCAGAAGTGGTGTTCTGAGCACACTACCGAACCACCAAGAATAATTTTTAAGGAAATACTGCTGTTTAGATCTTGCTGAAGCTTCTTTCAATAATGTGTTTGTAAAATTAAAGTCTTTCAGTAATGTGTTTGTGAAACTAAAGACGACTGAATATTTTGCACAGGACACACTCTGTGGTTTCATAAAGATGGCAACAACGTTAACACAACCACAAACAGATTACAACCACCAACAAGAACAACGAATACAAACAACAATAATGAAGACAACAATAACAATAACAACGCTTCCGTCGTATTTCTTGTTCATTTGGCGCCCTTAGGCACCTCACACACCAGCACAACCAGTTGCATGAAACCAGTTGCTAACGACGACGCAACCGGTTGCATTGCGACTGACATATTGGTTTCTTTAAAACCCCTCACATCGAGGCGACTGAAACTGTGGTTGCCTCGATAGTAGGAATTCTAAAGAAGAAAATGTGTGACTCGCAATGCAACTGGTTGCGGCGTCGTAAGCAACTGG
>NC_134792.1:63175264-63182764 GCF_046742065.1 Oratosquilla oratoria
ACAAGTTGCTCAGACGCTTAAGTTTTTGATCAAAGAATTCCTTGTTTGATTTACCTCCAAAGAGCAAACATGAATACTGTGGGGCAGTGGCCCCTAATGAAATCAACATATGTTGTTGTTTTTTGTTTTTTTTGGAAATACGGAAGGGAATGTCAGCGTGTTAGACAGAACGGACTCCATGTTATTATTGAAAGGTAAATAAAAATTCTCTCTATCTCTCTATTATCTCTCTTTCTTTTTTTTTTTTTTTTTTTTTTTTTCTTTTTTTTTTCTTTTTTTTTTTTAGGGTCATATGGATTGGAGATGTGCCTCTTCCACGCCCAGCCACCTCACTATAACAGCTAAGCTCTTTGGAAAAAGGTATTAAAAAAATCAGTATAATGTCAACAGTTATTCCAGTGTTGCAACTTTCTGTGATTACAAAATCAACGGTAGTAGACATAAACACCACAATTATATAATTTTGTGTTAAGCGGAAATTTACATTTTCGACCTTTCAACGGTAAAGCCAGGACAGAGGGACAAATTCTGAAGCTATACAGCTGAAATCTGAAGTTTGCAGCCGGTCGGTCTCTCGGTACCTTTAGCTGCAAACAAGTTGAATAGAAGCACAGGAAATCTATTCATTGTTTTGTGTATGTGTATATATATATATATATATATATATATATATATATATATATACATGTGTGTGTGTGTGTGTATATATGTGTGTATATATATATGTATATATATATGTATATAATATATATATATATATATATATATGAGGTAAAGTTAAGGCTAGAGTAGTGTGTTTATTCAGAACCAGACGATTCGACCCCTCGGGTCTTCCCCAGTCCACTAATGAAGACCCTAGAGGTCGAAACGTGTGGTTCTGAATTAACTCACTACTCTAGCCTGAACTTTTCATTTTGCCACCGCACCCTAATATTTGTGAATCATTACTTATATATATATATATATATATATATATATATATATATATATATATATATATATATATATATATATAATATATATATATATATATATATATAATATATATATAATTCATTTATTTATCAATTCATTACAAGCACCCGGCTTCGCCTCTGTCCGCTACGCCGGGGTTTCGGCCTCCACCATTGTTAGTGACAAATTGACTTGAAATTGGAAAAAAATATATTTATAAAGAAAACCGTTGAGGCTTTTAAAAGAATGGACAGGATATCAGATAAACTCCTGCTGCCTCTGACAGACTCCGACAAACTCCGACGGAGCTCCGTAAACTCCGACTGAACCCCCAACAGGCCAGTTATCGGCTCATTTCCGGTGGACTTAACTTGGTCCTTTATGAAGAGAAAAAGAACGGCCACAGTTCTCCAGCGATTCTATCCCTAGGAAGGGAGAGAGATAGAGAGAGAGATAGAAGGAGAGGGCGAGAGAGAGAAAGAGAAGGAGAGAGAAAGAGAAGAAGAGAGAGAGAAAGAGATTGAGGCTCATTTTAAATGTCCAAGTTCCATGTTAGAAAAAAGGAGTTTCTGTATCCATGAATGTTCTTACAATAATATTATTTTTTCCTTTTTGCGCTGAACGAAATTGTACGACAGAATGAAATATGCAAAGTGCGTCGTCATAGAGGCTGTGTATTACCCATTCTCCTATACACACACGCACGCGCACACACACACACACACACACACACACACACACACACACACACACACACACACACACACACACAACTTGACGGCGCAGTGGTAGCGTTCGCTGTCGCCACTACGGGGTCCGAGTTTGAATCCCGCCCAGGGCTGAAAAAATAGTATCGCTGCGCTGCGATTCGTTACTCCAACTCTCGTGGGCGGGGAGTTGAGTGTGTGTGTGCGGGTAAGGTCATAGCATTACCCATAGATCGGTCATATATGAGCTCTGTGCTCTCTTTCGGGAGAGTAGAAGCTGTCGATCACGAGTCTAACACGTGATCCAAGATCATGGTGAATCACAGAGAGAGAGAGAAAGAGAGAGATAGAGAGCATACAACATCTGTCCATATCGACCCGCCTGCTACGGTCTTGCTTACACAAAGTTTCCTCCCCGCCCCCCCTCTCCCCCTCTGCCCCCTCTCCCCCCTCTCCCCGCTCCCCCCCCCACCCACCCACAGGATGAAACGGTGGGGATAGACCAGTTTCTGCTAAGGAAGAGCTGTGCCTCGCTGCATTGCTTTTGACCCGAGCGTTGTGGCGGGGACGGGGATGATCCTTCATTCCCACAGATGCTGGGATGGAAGGAGTGGTTCAATTGGTTTTATACGGCAACCCCCTTTGGAAGGGGAAAGAGCCTTTGATATATTATTATTATTGTTGTTGTTATTATTATCATTATTATTATTCATAATATCATTATTACTATTATTATCATCATTATTATTGTTATCATCCGTATTATTATTATTTCTAATGATATTATCATTATTTTTATTATTATTAATATTATTATTATTATTATTATTATTATTATTATTATTATTATTATCATTATTATTATTATTATTATTATTATTATTATTATTATCATTATCATTATCATTATCATTATTATTATTATTATTATTATTATTATTATTATTATTATTATTATTATTATTATTATCATTATTGTTATTATTAACCTTGTTGTTTTTATTATTATTATTTTTATTATTATTATTATTAATTATTATTATTATTATCATTATTATTATTATTGTTATTATTTTTATTATCATTATTATTATCATCATTATTATTATTTTTATTTAATTTTATTTTTATTTTTATTTTTGTTTTATGTATATTTAATGTTTTTATTTAATGTTCTCTTGTTTAATGGTTCGTCCAAACGCAGTCTAAAGTTATACACTTGAACTATCCTAAAATGGATTTTTTTTATGAATAGAGGAGAGTTGAACTTGTTTTAATTTGTAAATTAGGGCCATCGTTGTCACTGCATGCATGCGCGCTAGTTACGGCCATGAACGAAACAGGGAATGGACGGCGAAAAGAATTACGTCAAATTCATCGTCGCTTTTTTTTTTTTTTTTTTTTTTAGTGGTTGTTTTATGGTATGTTTTATTTGATTTCATTTGTTTTATTTGACTTTATTTTTTATTGTTTATTTTTTTTTTACTCGATTATCTATTTATTTTTGTTTTATTATTTTATTGGATTTTATTGTATTATTTTTTGACCCATTTTCATTTCATAATTAATTTGTTTTCATTTTGTTATCTATCTATTTATTTTTATTGTTTAATTAACAATTTTATTCTGTTATTTATTTTTATCTTGTTTATACATATTTATCATACTATATTTATTATTTTTTCTTCGTTTTATGTAATTTTTTTCACCGTGTAGGGAGGCACACTAGAGGTGACGAAATATCCTATACGGCCATCGGAAATCGATGGAAGCGTAATGTCGATGGGCGACTTTTGATTAGACTTCCATTATGGTTATGAAGTTTTCCCGGCTTCAGACGAATTTTCCTTAGCAGTGAATTAGTAGATTAATTCATTATCTATTTTCATTTATTATTATCATTTTTCTTATTTATTCGTTTATTACTTTTATGTATTTTTTGTATTCTGGAAACCCGTTTTTGTTTAAGTTTTTATATTTTATTCTATCTGCTGTCAGCCGATATTAATCAAATATGTGTAACATGTTTAGCCAAAGATGGGGCTAATGTATTACTTTATTTTTTTGTGTAATATTTGTTTGCTTGTTTGCCTATTGTTTGTTCGTATTTACAACTGTTTGATACGTATTTTCCTTTTATTTCTTGACATTTATTCCTTATTTTCTTCGTTTGTTCAATCTAATATTATTTGATTCATAATTATTTGTTTATGTTTTTGTTTTTTGATATTTTCTTATCATAACTTTCTTATATTCATTGTTTCTAATTGTCTACGTTTGTCCTCTTGTTTACGTATTATTTATTTTCCTTGTTTAATTATATCATGAGTACTTATTTACATATGTATTTACATTTACCTGTAATTTTTTTTTAACATGTACAACTATTTTATATTTACTTTTTATTTTGTGTATTTATTTGTTTATTTATATATTCATTACGTATTTTCTTTATTTCGTCGTTTTTGTATTGAATTATTCACTTCTTTATTACTTGTATATCTGTTTCTTATTTTTCTTTGTTAGGATGTACAGCCATTTTTTTTTTTTTTACACATTCACACTATTATTTTTTTCGTATTTGATTATTATGATCCTTAAACTTAGAGAAGTCTTTCGGTGGTATTCTTAAAAAATTCTTTCCTTATATAATCTTATATGAATCCTTGGAAAGGAAAGATTTATGTAAGGAAAGATTTTATTTAAATACCACCGTAAGATTATTACGGTGGTGTTCTTAAGAAAAATTCTTTCGTTATATAAATCTTATATAAGTCCTTGGAAGGGAAAGATTTATGTAAGGAAAGATCTTATTTAAATACCACCGTAAGATTATTACGGTGGTGTCCTTAAGAAAAATTCTTTCGTTATATAAATCTTATATAAATCCTTGGAAAGGAAAGATTTATATAAGGAAATATATTTTTCAAATACCACCGTAAGATTCTTACGGTGGTATTCATAAGAAAAATTCTTTCCCTTCCAAGGAATTATATAAGACTTACATAAGGATTTTTTTTTTTTTTTTTTTTTTTTTTTTGTAAAGAATACCACCGTTTGTCCTTCTTCCCACCTCCATAAGACTTACATAAGGAAAGTTTTTTTTTTTTTTTTTTTTTGTAAAGAATACCACCGTTTGTCCTTCTTCCCACCTCCATCTTTCTTTGAACAGCCCAAGCCGGAGAGTAATGACGTGACATCTGGAGCCTTACTGCCACAGGTGTTGAAGTGCCTCTCTCCGGCCGTGTAACAGGTGCCTTGAAGAGGGAAGGGTAACATCAGGTGGCAGAGAGCGCCGGGGGGGGGGGGGTTGAGGGCCGCGTTTATGTAAACAAACCATTACTTATTCAGAGAGTTTATGCTGTAACGATGCAAGGTCCTGGTCAATATCTCTCCCTCCTCCTCCCCCTTGGACATTGTGAGCTTCCGGGCAGGCCCCCGACCCATCTCTACTGCTTCGGTGATGATGTGAAGATAACCCACATGACCGTAGTGCTACAGGCGGTGCGCTCCCAGGCACGCACCCAGGTGCGCGATGGATGAAAATAGATAAGCTTGTTTGAAAGAGATCATTTGTGTGTCTAACGATACTCGTTTGCTGATGAATTGAATAAGAGGCAATTTGGGATCATCATAACCACCATGAAGGACTACAAGAAGCAGATATGAAGAAGTTTAGAAAAGTTGAAGTGATATAGATGAGCTAAAAAAAAAAAAAAAAAAAAAAAAAAAAAAGGGGGGGAGTCTAGATGTGAGACGACGGTTGGGTTATGTCGAGGTGGTATAGGCATTATTTTTTTGTTTTGTTATCATTTGTCTGTTTGATTTTCATTTATTATTAGTTATATGTCAATTTATTGTTATTTACTCTTTACCTGTTTGTTTATTATTTAACTATACCTATGCATTTGTTTATGTATTTTATTTGTTATTTACATCATTAGTTTTTATTTATTTATTTATTATTGCGATTTTTCGCATCCGACCTAGATATGGACCAAAAGGTCTCCTGTCGGCATGCTCCGCCTTTGTAATCCTTTGTAAAGAATGAAGGAAAATCACCACCCAAATGAATGGATAGGAGACCCAACAAAAAATAGGACACCAGGAAGACCGGAGTAGAGACGAAAGGATAACATTAAAGTGAGTAGTGGATGGACAAAATAGATAGAGGAACGGTTGAGGTCAGGAGTAAAGTAGACTGGATAGATTGGTCTGAAGAAGGTGTGGAAGAGTTGACAGGCAGGACCTCCCTCTGCGTCGCTACTTGAGGCGGAGGTCGAGATGACGGCAGTTCGAACTCTGCCACCAGCGAGTTGGACCAAGGGCATGGTTAATTAAATTTCACGCTATAAAGTCCTCTGTAAGGGGCACCGTCCTACCCTCCTGATAGGGGGGAATTCGTGATGTTAAAGCGAATCGCCATCAAGAGGGTAAGGAGTGTGATAGTGTCAAAGGCTTTTTGTCAAGTCGAGGTATACGAAATCTGGAGTGGTATTATTGTAATACCACTAGATCGATTATGGTAACGCATATGCCTTAATGGAATATGAACATGAAGCATTTCAGTAAATGTTTTGAAATATTTTCACCAATCTTAAAAAAAAGACAAGTTTTCTTTAAGTCAGCCTGTGATATCTTTTCAAACCGTTCCCTCTGTGTAATCCAGATTCATTTCCCTCTTCTATTCCTCTTCTGTAATAATTGTAATTCATCAGTAAGCTTCCCCCATTGAGTTCTCCCTCCTGGTTTTAATCTTCACATCCCTTCCCTTCATTACCTCAGTCGTTACCTTGATATATTTGAGCTCTATTGCTTTTGGTAATCCCAACTTTATCAGTACCTTCCCAAGTAATAGTCTTTGAATTACAATACATAACCCTGTAGTCGTCTTCGTTGTGGGATAGAGCGTGAAATTGGTTTTTGATTTCCACCTCAAAAATATGTTTCGCTTTTATTCGTACTATAAAGTAGTTTATGTTTTTTTTTTAAATGTAGGACTTCATTTACCTGCGCAATCCGCCATCTTGTGGTTACTTCTTATTTCTTTCGTAGCAGTAACATTTCCGAAAACTGATGTCCTCGTTCAGGAATATGAAGTCCTTCACGTCCTTCATTGGGCCATCTGGACTCCTCCAAATCCATTTACGACCTACCCACATTTCGGGAGGAAGTGGCCATTACTCTCGGCTCGTCTCTCTCTAAGAAACTAACTAGGATCTCGCCTACTGTCATTTCTCTTGCTTGCTCCAAACTTCCCAGAGCACGAATCATGCGCCATCTTCCTCCCTGCTTCTGGCACCGAACTTTTGTCTCTACGTTCGTGCAAGAACCTGTGTGACATGGATGGCCCTGGAAGGATTTTTCTTCTTCTTTTCTGATTTACTCCCCACGTTTCTTATGTAATCTTGGCAACTAATTTGTGAGTTGTAGGTAATATCGTTTGGGGTACTTAAAAAGTCGTTTGTTTTACTGCAGGCTCGCAGGTTTCTTTGTATCATCTCGACAACCGTTTTATGAGCTGTAGCTTATATCATGGGCCTCTTGAAGCATCGTCGTCTTTATTACACACACATCTCCTTTCTTACTTTATTTAAAAGATGAGGCAGAAGTTGTGGTCACTATGATATTCTATTTGACATCCATATGCATAACTCTTTCTTCGTGACTTGTTTGATCAGTAGATGTAATAAAACTTGTAGTAATGAATTTAGATTGGATAAATTTAGGTTCAAGAAGGAAATAGGCTAGAACTGGTTTATTGATAATGTGGTCAACGAATGGAATAGACTTAATAACCGTATCGTGAGCGCTAAAACAATTGGTTGTTTAAGGCAGT
>NC_134792.1:63193244-63195744 GCF_046742065.1 Oratosquilla oratoria
GTATTCATGTCCCTTGCCATCCTGACCTATCTGATTCTCTTCGTTCGTAGGAACACGTGTTCCCCGCGTGGCTCTCATGCCGTTCTTCCGCCCCCCCCGCCAACTTCTACTACTTTCGTACTGTTATCTCGCCAATATTTTTACTTCCTTGTTCGTCCTCTTCGCCTACAGACACCGAAAGCGTAACCATAACGTCAAGCTTTCGGTCTATCTAGCTTTCTCTTCCCATCCACCTTTACCGTTTTCTTCATTCTCGTTGTATAAACGTACTACATGTTCGTCTTTTTATATTTCTGGTGTCGTATTTATATGTATTTTACTTCTTATCATTCAAATGTTCTTGTTTGATTCTCTTCGTGTTTCTGTGCGTCACTTGTTTCCCTTGAGTAAGTCCTCTCGCAGTTCGATTTGCATCGAACTTCTGTCTCAATTCACTCTTATGCTAAAGAATTGGCACCGCATGCTCTCCACCACCCCATGCAATGCCCTTGGTTGTGTTTCCTACTGTACCTTACTTTCTCCAATCTATTTTATTCTTCTTCTATAATTTACTTATTATTTTTTATTTATTAATTTATTTGTTTATATACTTATTCTGGGGGTGACCTTTCTGGGTCCGACAAAGCGGGTTTTCGTTGATTCCGGTTCTGTGGCAGTCGGGTGTTCTTGTTTTGTAGAGCACTTTGTTTCCGTGTCGCTACGGTCGCCTCTCCTCCGCCGTTTTTCCCTCTTTTCGTCGCTACTTGCGGGCCGGAGGTGCGAATAGTTATCAGGGCAATTCGAACCCTGCCACCAGCGAGTTGGACCAAGGACATGGTTCATTAAATTCTACACTTCAACGTTCGTTCTTACCCCTCTTAGCCTTCCTTGATAGGGCGGAAGTTCGCTTTGTTATTAAATCAGAAAAGAGATTCATTTATTTATTCATTTATTTATTTAATTATTTATTTATTTATCTATCTATTTATTTATTTATTCCCATAATTTTCCTTCATCATCCTGTGTGCTTCATCTTTGTTCCTTTCTCGTGTTCTCGCGTCTTGGCCCAGCCAGGTTACATAAAAACCCCTAAGATACACCCCGCCCCTCCCACGACACTTTCTTTCCCATTTTCTATCAGTTTAATCTGTAAGCCTAAGGGCAAACCGAGACGCAGGCCACACAGGCGACGCAGCCCTAGCAAAAGCAGACTTTCTATTGCTATACTGATGTACAGGTTGAAATCCTCTCACCTGAAAAAAAAATGCTGAGGGGAATAGTAAAATCTAGATAGCATTTCAAGGTTGAGATGAGATAGTTTATTTTTGATTCACACTCCACGTTCAATTTAGAACTAACAGGAAATCTAGCCTTTTGCTTCTCGGTGTGCTGCGTCACCTTGTGTCGCCTGCGCTCTCACCTGTTGTTTTTTTTTTTTTCCGCCTGCAGTCACCCAGTGTTCTTCGCCTGCGTCACCTGTTGTCGCTTTGGGGTGGGCAGTCACCTTGTGTCGCCTGCGTCACCTGTGTGTCGCCTGCGTCCACCTGTTGTTCGCCCCCCTTGCTGTCAACCTGTGTCGGCCTGCGTCACCTGTGTTTTTTCGCCTGCGGTTCACCTGTGTCAACCCTGCGTTCACCGTTGTCACCTGCGACCCCCTGTTGTCGCCGCCTGCGTCTCAAGATTGCGCCTTAGGCTCAGGAACTCCTCTACTCCTCCAAGTATTTTTTTTCTGACCTTGACACATTTTTCCTTGACACCAAACCCAATACAGCACCAAAGTCTCACAGATATCAGCCTCACAGTAAAATCGGTACTAACACAGAATAGTCTTGGGCATAGAATCGAATTGTCCCAGATGCAAACACCACACAGAAGACAGAACATATCCTACACTGCGCCACATTAACATTCCCCAAACAATGACACAATATTTCTTCCTTAATTGACCTGTGAGTGGACCCAACCGATGGCCGTTGGCGGTTACCTGGAGGCCGCGGGTCTTTTGTAAGAGAGATCAGGGGCAACGGGTTGATATGTCACCTTCCTTCGGTGCGTTTCTCCCAAAAATGCGAACCTGGACTTGTCACATTTCAAATCCGTCTCTCATTACTTTGCTCACCTCGCCTCCTCCTCCTCCCAACTTACACGATCTCATATTTTCTGTCCCTATTCTATACTTAATGCTGTTTCACCTTGAGAATTCTCCATGTTTCAGCTTTTTTGCGTGGTTAGCGTTACGCCTTCGCCATGTGCTCTCATTTTAATTAACTGTTAAACAAGTCTGTGCTAGTGAATAAAAAAAAAGGCTCATCTGGAGTTACATCTTGCGCACTTCCCAAATTAACAAACTTAAAACAGTTGTAGAAATTTGACGTCCACGTGTATATATGTATATATATATATATATATATATATATATATATTTTGTATATAATATATATATAATGTATATATATGTATATATATATATGTATATATATATATATACGTATATATATATATATACATATATACATATATA
>NC_134792.1:63200744-63203244 GCF_046742065.1 Oratosquilla oratoria
ATATATATATGTATATATATATATATATATATATATATATATATATATGTGTGTGTGTGTGTGTGTGTGTGTGTGTGTGTGTGTGTGTGTGTATGTATACATAAATAAATTCATATATATATATATTTATACACACATATATGTATAAATAAATTCAAATTCATATATATATATATCATAACTTCTTAACTTCCAGTACAAGAATCATATTTGTCATATTTCTCAGCATATTTCTCATATGCATCACAATCGTGATAGATATATAGCTATATCTTGATTGGGTTTTAAACGTCAAAATAAATGTTACAGAATTTTTCAGCCATGATTTGAAAGAGGTTGCAGATAAATGTTTACTATCAATCAATCCGTTGCCCCACGGTAGATGTGGGTAACCCTGTGGCACGCGTGCTTTTTTCACGCGAAGCCCAGAGTTCAACTTAAAAAAGAAATGATAATGATAAATCTCCAACTACCTTTGCATGATCATTGGTAACTGCATATTGCGATGGACGGTGGATTGGGGCCCCATGAGTTTAATGGAGGGGACCCATATTCGTATGTAGGCCTATAGTTTTACTTCGTTGGCGCGTGAGAATTTTTTTTATAAAAATAAATAAATAAATAAATAAAAAGCTGATTTTGGCACCCCATTTAAAAAGGTTACCCACCCAGGGAATCGGCAGCAGCCACCGGATTGGCCAATTCAAGTGACACAGGGGAGAGATATTGTGTCGCTGCTTGCGGGTTAGAGCGTCGCTGCTTGCGGCGGAGGCCGAGCTGACGTCACTGCGAATCCTGTCGACAGCGAGTTGGACCAAGGGCATGGTTCCTTACATTCCACCCTACAAAGTCCTCTGTAAGGAGCACCGTCTTAGCCTCCTGATATGCGGAGTTTCGTAACGTTAAACAGATGGAAAGATTTGGTTAAGCTGATTGGCCGTGTGTGCTCCGATATGCAAGAGATTGATTGATGATTGATTTAGTATAATGTCACGAACTACCCCCATATCAGGTGGCTACGACGGTGCCCCTTACAGAGGACTTCATAGCGTGGTATTTAATGAACCATGCCCTTTGTCCAACTCGCCAGCGGCAGGGATCAAACCACCGCCACCTCGACCTCCACCGCAAATAGCGACGCTCTAATCCGCTCGGCCAGCTAGCATTCACATATGCAAGAGGATTAATGATAATAAAAGATGATAATGACAATTAATGTAAGATGAGGCGGTCAATATCTTTTGTGTCGTGGTTGCAAGAGACCATAAGGCCTACACTAGGTAGTCCCATGTACCTTACCACCTGTCATCCCCATCCATAAAGTTATCTAACCTTCACTTAAATCAACCAATTGTTTCAGCGCTCAGAACATGGTTAATAAGTCTGTCCAATTCGTTAACCACGCTGTTGATAAACCAGTTTTTGCCTGTTTCCTTATTCTGCGTTGGCACTAAGGACGGGGAGGAGACCTGAACGTCGTCGAGCAAGTGTGAGTATTGCTCCTCTTGAAAAGTATTTATCTATTATTTTTTTTTTTTTTAAGATGTCGCACTTGAACTTGGCGTGATGACCTGTGACCTTGTTTGACTCGAAGAGGTTACACGCAAGGTCACTACATACAAGGAGTTTTCCATCTGGCACCGTTTGACCTAAGTAGGGCAATTTGTTGTCAACCTCTTCGATGTCCAGAGTGCACACGCACGCACGCATGCACGCGTATAGAGTGCGAAGTACTCCAACGTCTCAAATCAACCTTCGAGTGATATTGTCCATTGTCCTCGGGATCTGCTCCCAGGGGACATTCCTTTGTCTCCAGTGACCCGAGCACTAGGCTTTCCAGACAACGCCCTAACGCCTGCGCGGACAATGGACCTCGCGCTTCCCGACTACAATAGACGCGTCTACCGTCATTGTCGCTTAACCGACGCGACAAACTTTTTTTTATGTACCCAAATGCGAATATGGCAGCCCTTGTATATATATATATATATATATATGTATATATGTATATATATGTATATAGGTATATATATATGTATATATCTGTATATATATATGTATATATATATATATATATATATATATATATATATATTATATATATATATAAATATTGATTCTGGCGACCCCCCAAGGCTTCTTCGGAGGTTGCATGTATGTATGTATGTATGTATAAACTAGAGAAGCCTGGAAGATGGCGTCGAGTTTGCTTCACCAAACACCAGTACTCCATCACTCAATGTAGATAGAAACTACAGATCTACAAATTCATTGTTCAGGAAAATTGAAATATCGGCAGTCGGCTGAGGTTTGTTGTGCGTGGCACCAGTTATCATATTTTCATTTCTGTTGTAGAGATATCAAAAATATATGTATATAGTATTTACACAAGAAAAAAAAGAAAATTGTGTTTGCGTGCGTGTGTGTGTGTGTGTGTGTGTGTGTGTGTGTGTGTGTGTGTGTGTGTGTGTGTGTGTGTGTTTGTGTGTACACAGTATAT
>NC_134792.1:63205744-63215744 GCF_046742065.1 Oratosquilla oratoria
CTTCCCAACCCTTCAGGGATTTCTTATTTCCCAACTATCCAGGGACTGGTTATTACCTCCCCCCTCCCCGGAACTATCCATTAATTACCCCCCTGCGTGGGGGGGCTGGTTATTATATCCCAGTCCTCCAGGGACTGCCTCTTACTTTCCAACCCCCCCCCCCCCAGGACTAGCTAATACTTCCTAGCCATCCAGGGACTTGTTATTATTTCCTGGCCATTTAGGGGCTTGTGTTTTATTTCCTAACTCTCCAAGGACTGGTTCTTACTTCCTAGCCTTCCAGAGACTGGTTATTACTTCCTAACCATCCAGGGACTTGTTCTTATTACCTAACCCTGCAGGGTCTGGTTCTTATTTCCCAACCATCCAGGGACTGGTTCTTACTTCCCAGCCCTCAAGAGACTGGTTATTACTTCACAGCCTTCTAGGGATTGGTTCTTTCTTCCCAGCCCGCCAGGGACTGGTTCTTACTTCCCAGCCCCCCCCCCCCCGAGACTGGTTCTTAAATCCCAGCCCCCCAGGGACTGGTTCTTAAATCCCAGCCCTCCAGGGACTGGTTCTTAATTCCCAGCCCTCGAGGGACTGGTTATTACTTCACAGCCATCTGAGGATTGATTTTTACTTCCCAGCCCTATAAGGCACTCCATCTATCTCCTCTTCCTCCTCCTCATCTATTCCTCCATCCATCTCCCCTTCTCGATGGCTTCTTTTCCCACATCTCCCCAATCACCCTAATCACTCTTTCCCCCAATCACCTCCCCTAATCACTCTTTTCCCCCCAATCGCGTCATCCAATCACATACACACAACCCCAATCAACCATCTCCCACCACTCACATCTCCTAATCACTTATTCCCCAATCACTCTCCTCCCGCAGTCACTCTTCTCTCCCAATCAGTAATTTCCCCCATCGCTCATTTCCCAATCACTCACACGCCGTCGCTCTCCGCATCACTTCCTCCTCCTCCTCCTCCTCCTCCTCCTCCTCCTCCTCCTCCTCCTCCTCCTCCTCCTCCTCCTCCGTAATGCTCTTTCCATCACAGCCTCCAATATCAGTTGCCTCACCCTTTATCCCCTCTCTCCCACCCCTCCTCCTCCTCCTCCTACTCCTCCTCCTCCTCCTCCTCCTCCTCCTCTTCCTCCTCCTCCACCTCCTTCTCCTCCTCTTCCTCTTTTCCTATTCTTCTTCTTCTTCGTCCTTATCCTCCTCTTCTTCCTCCTATTCATCCTCATTCGTAACCTTCTCTACATTCTAAATCTTCCTCCTCCTTCTCCTCCTCCTCCTCCCCCTCCTCCTATTCTTCTCCTATCCGTCTTCCTCCACCTCTTCATACTTCTGTTTCTCCTATTCCTCTTCATATTCTTCCTATCCCATCACCTCTTCCTCCTCCTCCTCTTCCTCCTCCTCCTCTTCCTCCTCCTCCTCTTCCTCCTCCTCCTCTTCCTCCTCCTCCTCCTCTTCCTTCTCCTCCTCTTCCTCCTCCTCCACATCTCTCTATTCCTAATCCGTCTCTCCACCACTATTTCCAACCACTCCACCACCACCACCACCTTTGCACCACCAGCTTCTCCCTCACGAAGCATCCCCCCCGCTCCCCCCGTGCCTATTCTCCAGTGGTTTGTGTCTGTCTAATGCTACCATTTCTCCCCGCCTCCCTCTCCCCCTCTCCCCCTCTCCCCCCTCTCCCCCCTCTCCCCGCCTCCCACATACACACACACATTGCCTTCCCTATCCATCCCTTTCATCCCAATCCAAACCCGTTTTCTCCCCACTTTCTCCCCCTCTATCTCCCCCTCTATCCCCCCCTCTGTCCTCCTCTCTCCTCCTTTGTCCCAACTGTCCCCCTATCTTCCTTCTCTCTCCCCATCTCACCCCTCCTTCTCTTCCCCATCATCCTCACTCTCTCTCTCTCTCCCCATCTCTTTTCCCCTCTCCCCTTCTCTCTCCCTCTCTCTTTGTCCCTTTCCATCCGCCTCCCTTCTGCTATCTTTTCGTCTCACCTCCTTTGCTATTCTCTCTCTCTCTCTCTCTCTCTCTCTCTCTCTCTCTCTCTCTCTCTCTCTCTCTCTCTCTCTCTCTCTCTCTCTCTCTCTCTCTCTCTCTCTCTCTCTCTCACCTCTTTTCTCTCTCTCCGTTTCCTTTCATCTTCGTCTCACCCTCTCTTCCTCATTTCCCGCTCTCCAACATTTTGTTTTCCTCCTCAACACTTTTCCTTCCGTCTTGCTTCACCTTATTTCCCAGCTCTCTTCTCCTCTCCTCTTTTCCTCTCTTCTCATCACAGTTACCCCTATCTCCCCCCTCTCTTTTGTCCTTTTTGGAACCTTCTCTTTTCACTGAATCTCTTTTTTCTCTTTACTGACAACCTCAGGCGTTCTTTCGTCCCTCTTTGACTTTTCTCGTTTAAGGGTTTTGATTGGTTGTTAGGGATGTGCGCTGAGTCACCCAACTGCTTCATATGGCCATGACCTTGAATTGAAAAAGAAAAAGAAAACAATGATATTAATAATGATAATAATAATAATAACAATAATAATAATAATAATAATAATAATAATTATAATAATAATAATAATAATAATAATAATAATGATAATAATAATGATAATGGTAATAATAATGATAATAATAATAATAATGATAACGATAATGAAATAATGATAACAATAATGATAATGATAACAATAATGATAATGATAACAATAATGATAATGATAACAATAATGATAATGATAACAATAACGATAATGATAACAACAATGATAATGATAATAATAATGATAATAATAATGATAATGGTAATAATAATGATAATAATAATAAAGTAAGAATAAAACAAAAAGAAAAATGAAAGAAAAAAGAAAAAAGAAAAATACGAGTATATAAATTATGTGTATGTATGTATGTCTGCATGTTCAAACACTCGTGGACGTATGCCTTTATTTATTTATTTTTCAATTTCATCCTCTTGCTGTGTTCCTCATACTGTCCATCTTATATTCTGTATTTGACTCGTTCCCAGTTGCCAATTTATATTCCCGTGATTCACATGAAGAATTGTCACCCCAGAACGCCCACATGAAGAATCGTCACCCCATGAGATCCCACCTGAAGAATTGTCACCCCAGTACGCCGAATATCAACAGCGGAATAAAGATTAGGTTAGGTTAGGTTAGGTTGAATGAGGGTTATGCTTATTGTCATCAACTTATACAACCGAAGAATCGTAAACCCAGGAAGGACCCACATGAAGAATTGTCACCCTAGGATAGCCCGCAGGACGAATTGTCACCCTATCGAAGTCTGGGTGTGACGATTCTCCATGTGACCCATCCCCGTTCCTCATAACCTTACGTCATCTTCATACCATCATTCCTCATAAGACCTTCTACATCACTCATACTCCTATGAGGTGGTATTGGGGGGGGGGTGAGATTGGAACACACAAAACAATCTTTTCATCATCCACGTCAGCGTAGTCCACACGGAAGTTTTGCCCAACTTCCTTCTTGTGTGAAAACTGCGGCCTTACTGAATATGTTGATACGATCAGGAACAGGCTGTAGACGTGCTCCAAAGAAACTTGTGGGGCCAGGTTGCCACCTGTTGGCCAGATGGTGGAGAGGTTGGGGCAACTGGCTTCTGGGAATCGAAGAGACGGGGGCTTTTGAGTGGTTGGTGAGATGCTCAAACAGAGAGGGTGTCTTCAAGAAATTCATTAACAAATAAAGTTATCAAATAAACAAGTGAAAACAAGTAAATAAGTAAATTATTATATATATATATATATATATATATATATGTATATATATGAACTAATAAGTATATGAATAAAGTAATAAATACACAAATAAAAGAAACACGTAAAGGGTTTTAGTACACAAAATCCGTCCGTAATTGTTGAAAATGCCATCGATCGACATGACGTCACAGGCCTCTCAGACTTTCTACGATGACGTCACAAGTTTAGAAATAGTCATTGTAAATCATACATATATCTAGTATTCACACGCAAACACGCACATACACACACACACACACACACACACACACACACACACATACACACACACACACACACACACACACACACACACACACACACACACACACACATGTCGTACACTAAAGTGCTTTCTTCATTAAAGATAATGCTGACACACTAAGGTTAAAAGGAGAAAGAGAAAAGGATATAAAGTCCATTATGTGATTGTATAATTGGGCCTTTGAAGTACCATCTTGTGCTTTCCTCTCTCTTTCGGTGGGAAGGAGGAAGAGAAGGAGGAAGAGGAGAAAGAGGAGGATGTCAGGAAGGAGGTTGGAACGAGAGGTCGTATACAGGACTTGTAATGCCAATGTTATGACCCGTCGTAACTCTGTCTTTCTTTATCTCCCCCCTTCTACCTCCCTCACTCTCTTTCTCCCCCTTTCTCTCTCTCTCTCTCTCTCTCTCTCTCTCTCTCTCTCTCTCTCTCTCTCTCTCTCTCTCTCTCTCTCTCTCTCTCTCTCTCTCTCTCTCTGTCTCTCTCTTTCTCTTTGTCTCTCTTTCCGTCTTTCTTATTTATTCATTTATTAGCTTGTGTGTGTATATATATATATATGGTAATAAGAAATACCAATGACTTAATTTCAGTTCTGTTTCGTTTAGTTTTTCTTTCCCAGTGATCATCATTTTTGCATATATATATATATATATATATATATATATGTGTGTGTGTGTGTGTGTGTGTGTGTGTGTGTGTGTGTGTGTGTGTGTGTGTGTGTGTGTGCGTGTATGTGTGTGTGTGCGCGCGCGCGCGTGTGTGTGTATATGTGTTGTTATGCACGCATAAATATAAGCATGCTAGCATGTTCAGTGCAAGAAAAATGCATTTAGAGTGAGAGGGTACTGGTCATAATGTCATAAAGGCCGACCACGGTTGACCGCTGTTGGGTCAAGTCGGGTCATAGCGTGTGGTCACTGGCAGTTTATGAACGAGCACAGGCGCGTATCGAAGTTACTCTTCTCAGAGAGATCCGAATGTCTTTTCGTCGCATCGTCGCTCCCTTCCCAGGAGCTAGTTAAGTACCTGTTTGGACGCCTTTAGCCAGAACTTTGTTCTTTTAATTAAGGATAAGTTGTATATTTCATATTGGTAAAGTTGTTGTAAGTTCAGTGTTCACTGTATTTTGTAAATAGAATGATATGTTTTATTGTGTTGCTTCTTTCATTTTTGTCCACACTTTATTTACCCTTATTCGGTTGCGGAACGTAATCCTAACGAGGAGGTTTCTGTAACATATGGGAGCCTGACCGGGATGCTGTACGGCATCCTTTAATTCACCCTTTTATCTATTTGTTACTTGTCCCAACTCGACACATTTTTTTTTATTTAGTTTGAACCTTTTTGCGAGTCATTTTGGATTATAACGAGGAGGTTTCTGAAACATATGGGGACCTGACCGGGATGGCCAATCTCTTTCATGTGTTGGGATTTCGTAGCACGACTAATAGATTAGTCGGAATTCAGTGGTTTTGATGTCTTACTCTGAGGTCGTGGGCGTGCTAGAGTAGTCTTGTCTTGTACGAGTACGTAGGTTCTTCTGCCGTAATTTACCCTTTTATTCTGTTTGTGTTACTTGTCCCGACCCTACGCATGCTTTTCACTTAGTCTGAACTTTTTTGTGAGTCATTTTAGATTATGAATATCAAAGAATAATCATAGATTTTGCTTTTAACATTTCAAAGTGATTTCTTTGTTAAAGCTTCATTGTTTCCTGTTTCGTTAATTACTGGCTTATTCATTTTTGTTTTTAAAAGTTCTGGCGGCCCGTGGGACTGACTGGCGCCTGGGAAGGGCGTGGGGTGGGGGATAGTTTGACACAAAGGGTTAATCCCCTCCGGATATTTTAAGAGGTTCTCAGAAGCCCAGACGCTGAAGCGGAGGTCCTCGATTTCGTCAGGGTTCCCAAGACGAGGACGTTCTCGAGATCGGACCGAATACTCCAGCAAGGTGTCTTCGGTCATACCCGTGAACGCCCATCCGACGTCGATGCGTGTTCTCGCAGGTGGAGACGCCTGCCCTCTTAGAGGTTTAACCAACGTGTTCGACAACCAAATACCCCGTTCACACGTCACTTTAAACACGTGTCTGTCGAACCGCGTTCGACGAGACCGTTAGACCGTATAAACCCCTTCTTATGCTCGCTGTGAATTCTGGATCACCTGGCTGTTGTACCCGGCTAAACTCGGAGAATTGACGTCTCCAAACGCAGCGGGATTCGTTGTCGTAGGTGCGAATGTCCGGCTGTTGTCTCCAATGAGACTGCCGTTTTAATGTGTGCGTTGTCGCCTGTTCTTCCATGTTCACCGTGAATATTGGATCCAGATACACTTTCCATGTTGTAGACTAATGGGTCTCGCATGTGCCTTCCATAAATATAGAAAGTGACAGGCTTTTATTTCCCCCAATGAGAAAAACTTAAAAGCTTTTTTTTTTATTTGGACGGGAAAGTGTTATGCACGTATGCACACAGGCATGTTAGTATGTTCATTGCAAGAAAAATGCATTTGGAGTGAGAGGGTACTGGACCTGACACTGTAGGTCAGAAGGTCATAAAGGCCAGCAACGGTTGACCGCTGTTGGGTCAAATCGGGTCACAGCGTTGGGTCACTAGCACAGACGCGTATCGAAGTTACTCTTCTCAGAGATATCGTCTCCTCTTCACCTCGTCGCTCCCTTCCCAGGATCTAGTTAAGTACCTGTTTGGACCCTCTTAGCCAGTCCTTTGTTCTTTTGATTAAGGATCAGTTGTATATTTCATATTGGTAAAGTTGATGTAAGTTCAGTGTTCACTGTTTTTTGTAAATAGAATGGTATATTTCATTGTATTATTCCTTTCATATCTGTCCACACTTGACCTACCATTATTCGGTTGCGAAATATAGTCGTAACGAGAAAGGTTTTGTAAAAGAGTATATATATGTGTTTGTGCGTGCGTGTGTGTGTGTGTGTGCGTGTGTGTGTGTGTGTGTGTGTGTGTGTGTGTGCGTGTGTGTGTATCTGTGTATAGGAAGCAGGACACAAGCAAGGAATTCGCTTAATGTATTGAAATGAATTGAGGAAAAAATCTTCATACTGGTTAAAAAAAATCGTCAAGCGGCATTATAAAGGTCTACTTCCCCCCGTCGCCTCTTGACCCACCCTCCCCTCCCCTCCCCCTCCCCTTCTCCCCCTCCCCTTCTCCCCTCCCCTTCTCCCACCACCCCCTCCCTCCCCCCGTGGGCGTCCTTCGTGGATACAATCCGTGGGCGTTGGTTCTTTCTTGTATACATCTTGTTCGCTCAACTCTTCGCACGCGCACTCTTTCTTCACATTTGCTCTTGATCGTTGCAACATTTTCTTCTTGCTCTTTTTTCCACACCTTGTGATACAAGTCTTTGATTCTTCTCTTTCTCTCTTTCTCTTTCTCTTTCTCTCTCTCTCTCTCTCTCTCTCTCTCTCTCTCACACACACACACACACACGCACGCACGCACACACACACACACACACACACACACACACACACACACACACACACACACACACACACACACACACACACACACACACACACACACACAAACACACACACACGGTGGCTTGGTTGGTAGAGTACCCGATTGTCACTACGGTGGTCCGGGTTCGAATCCTGCCCAGGGCTGAAGTAATTTCAGTATCGCTGCACTTCGAGTCGTTACTCCAACTCTCGTGGGCAGGGAGTTGGGTGTGTGTGTGCGTGTAAAGGTCACAGAATTACCCATAGATCGGTCATACGAGTTCTCAGCTCTCTTCCGGGAGGGAAATAGCTGTCGATCACGAGTCCAACCCGTGATCCAAAGACCAAGGTGAATCACACGATGGCGCAGTGGTAGAGTTCCCGGGCGCCATTATGGCGGTCCGGGCTCGAATCCCACCCAGGGCTGAAATAATTTCAGTATCGCTGCGCTACGAGTCGTTACTCCAACTCTCATGGGCGGGGAGTTAGGTGTGTGTGAGCGTGTAAGGTCACAACATTACCCATAGATCGGTCATACATGAGCTTTGAGCTCTCTTCCGGGAGGGAAATAGCTGTCGATTACAAGTCCAACACGTGATCCAAGACCACGGTGGTGAATCACACACACACACACACACACACACACACACACACACACACACACACACACACACACACACACACACACACACACACACACACACACACACACACACACACACACACACACACACACACACACACACACACACACACACACACACACACACATACACACACACACACACACACACACACACACACACACACACACACACATACACACACACACACACACACACACACACACAAATACACACACACACATATACACACAAGCAAATGCATTTCATCTTGCGCATACACCCCTGCTCCTCCTTTTCCTCCTCCTCTTCCTCCTCCTCCTCCTCCTCCTCCTCCTCCTCCTCCTCCTCCTCCCTGTGCTGGACCCTAGGCTTCTCGCTTCAATTTTCTCACATTTTTCCCTCACACTCCCCTGTCGCTCACGTTCTCCCCTCTCACCTAATTCCGCCTCACGTCGTGCACTCTCACGACATCCTTTCTCACTCCTCCTGACTATTCTCTTTGTACAACCCACGTAGCACTTTGCCGCTTCTTAACTTTGCAGCTTTCTTGAAATGCTCCTCTCTCGCTCGTCCCCTTTCCCTCCCTCTCCCTCTCTCTCTCTCTCTCTCTCTCTCTCTCTCTCTCTCTCTCTCTCTCTCTCTCTCTCTCTCTTTTCTCTCTCTCTCTCTCTCTCTCTCTCTCTCTCTCTCTCTCTCTCTCTCTCTCTCTCTCTCTCTCTCTCTCTCTCTCTCTCTCTCTCTCTCTCTCTCTCTCTCTCTCTCTCTCTCTCTCTCTCTCTCTCTCTCTCTCTCTCTCTCTCTCTCTCTCTCTCTCTCTCTCTCTCTCTCTCTCTCTCCTCTCTCTCTCTTCTCCACCTCTCCCCCCCTCCACTTGGCTTGACCTTTATCGTGGTGGTGGGGGGAACACGTTAACGCTGTCTGTATCCCCCCTTCTCCTTCATTCTCTCTCTCTCTCTCTCTCTCTCTCTCTCTCGCTCCCGCTCTCTCTCTCTGTATATATATATATATATATATATATATATATATATATATATATATATATATATGTACTGAATTCTATGTAATCTGGACAACATTGAAATTACATGACTACTGGACATAGATAAGTAGTGACATAACTAAAACAGGTGTATTGACCTTAATCCAATTTAAATAGGGACAAGGGGCTCCACAGTTTAATCTACTCATAGTAGGGGCATCACAAATGGGTTACCTATTACTAGTCTCTTTTAATCTTATTCTATCAGTGTGTTTTATATTCTTATTTTGATTTATTTGATTCTTTTCCGTGTTTCTGTTTTCCATTTTATGTCTTATTTGCATAGGGAATTTTCTTTCCAAGGGAACACATTTTTTTTTTTTTTGGGGGGGGGGCCCAGTTCCCCACCAGACAATTTTCAATGTCATGTATTTTTCATGTTGTTTTTCTCTATCCTGTAATCATGTAATTCAGATGTTTGTTCAGGTTACATAACTCCTACATTAAAGATTTATGCTTGTTTATTGTGCTCACAATGTTGACACGCGTTTGTAAACGTGATCATATATCTTACCGTGAGGTATATCTTGTCCACCACCTTGGTAAGGTTGGACAAATATCCCGCCCCTCCCCTCCCCTTTTTACAAACTTTTGCCTTTGTGTTTTGTTTCAATTTCCTTTGTATTTTCCTTGTGTTACGTTTTGCTTGTTCTTGTAAAACTGTTCACGAATAACAATATGTTATGAGCAACGGTAACACGACAAATTATTCCAAGGTCCTTTCCTCCCATCTGCACCCCGGAACACATATATTTGAGTTTGGTGTGTGTTCATCACACCCTTTGAAACGATTTTTGGACCGCAATTGAAACGTCA
>NC_134792.1:63220744-63243244 GCF_046742065.1 Oratosquilla oratoria
GTGTCTTCCTTGGGATGGATCCTCTTGGATGCTTGGGAACGCCGGCCGGGACTGATTTTGGGCCATGGGCGTTTAATGCTAGAGTGTAGGTTACCTCCCAGTGGGGCGCTGGTGTAGACTGATGCACGCCCGTACGCCCACAAGGTTTTGGGGAATTCTTCTTTCGTCACCACCATCACCAACACCACTACCACCACCATCCTCTTTTTTTTTTCAGAAATCAGAACAAATTTCATTTTATAATTCGTTCTGCCTTATCAGCAGGTTTTGGTCCAGTTTTTTGTATTTTTTTTTTTTTTTTTGTAAGATAAGGTTTTCGCAACTAAATGGGGGATTTTTCTTTTGTCTGTTTATTATATATTTTTATTTGTATATTTATTTGTTTATGAATTTATTTGTTTATTGATATTTTACTGAATACAAGATATCTTTTAATCGAAGACCTAGGCTTTTACACACACACACACACACACACACACACACACACACACACACACACACACACACACACACACACACACACACACACACACACACACACACACACACACACACACACACACACACACACACACACACACACACACACACACACACACACATGTACACACACACATGTACACACACACACGTACACACACACACACACACACACATACACACACAGGGCTATATATTTTGAATTTCATTTCCAGCACAATACACAAAATAAACATTATTCTTAGCGTTGCATAGCGCAACAAAGATATCCAGTATAGTCTGCAAGGAAATGTCTCAAAAAAAAAAAAAAAAAAGTAAGTGAGAGATATTCCGACGGATTAATTTGTGAGTCGAAATGCGTCGGAACAAGATTGCTCTTGCCTTGTCAGGACGAAGCACTCCTGAAGACTCGAATCTTGCCCTCGTTATTTCGACATAGTTATTACAGTCGTTAATACTCACCATTGCCACGTGTTATTGTTTTTTATTATTTCTTTTGTACAGTTGTTATTAAAGTTGTTATTAGTGTTATTTAATGATGACATCGTTGTCTAGTGACCTTATCTCCCAGTAACGTAATTTCCCCCATGACGTCATTGTCCTTCGACGTCATTGATAGGTGACGTCATGTATTGGTGACGTCATTGTTTTGTGACGTCATTCAACCATGACGTCATTTCTGTAATTACATTTTGACTCAAGGGCAGACGTCTTTGGCTATGGACGGAGAAGGAAGAGGAGGAAGACGAGGAGGAAGAGGAGCGGAAGTAAGAGGAGGAGGAGGAGGAGGAGGATCGTGGTTTTAAGGACTGTCACTCCAAAAACGTCCTCAGTGTATCGCGTCCAGATAAGCATTCCTCCTCCTCCTCCTCCTCCTCCTCCTCCTCCTCCTCCTCCTCCTCCTCCTCCTCGTCCTCCTCCTCCTCCTCCTCCTCTTCTTCTTCTTCTTCCCCCTCCACTTCCTTCCTCTTTTCCTCGTCCCCTCCTCCTCGTCCTCCTTCTCCTCCTCCTCCTCCTCTTCTTCCTCCCCCCACTTCCTCCTTTCCTCGTCCCCTCCTCCTCCTCTTCTTTCTCCTCCTCTTCTTCCTCCTCCTCCTCTTCCTCCTCTTCAATTTCTTTCCTCTTCTTCTCGTCCCTTCCTGCTTCTTCTATTATTTCCTCCCCTCTTCGTTCCCTCCTCCTCCTCCTCCTTCACCCTTTCCTTCCCCTCTTCTTTCTCCTCCTCCTCTCCCTTCCTCTCCTCCTCGTTCCCTCCTCCTCCTCTCCCATTTCTTCCTCTCTCCTTTCTCCTCCTCCTGTCCCTTCCTCTCCTCGTTCCCTCCTTCTACTTCTCTTCCCTTTCCTTCCTCACCCCTTCCTCCTCTTTTTCTTCCTTCCTTTCCTCCTTTTCCTCCTCTTCCTCGTGTTCCTCCTTTTCCCCATTCTCCTCGTCATCCTCCTCCACCTCCTCCTCCTCCACCTCCTCCTCCTCCTCCTCCTTCTCTTCCTCCTCCTCCTCCTCCTCCGCCTTTTCCACCTCTTACTCCACTTATCCCCCTTCCCCCTCCTCCTCCTCCTCCTCTTCCTCCTCCTCTTCTTCCTCCTCCTCTTCTTCTTCCTCCTCTTCCTCCTCTTCCTCCTCCTCTTCTTCTTCCTCCTCCTCCTGCTCGGACTCCATTTCCCGAGTTCTTGGCGATAACGCCACGACTGTAAGACCCGGTTCCACCGGGGGGAGGGGGGAGGGGGTTATGTGGGGGGAGGGGGTTATAAGGGGGGAGGGGGAGGGGGAGGTATGCAAGGGGTTGCATTGTTTCGTTTCATTTATTATCTTGTTTCCTCCCCCTCTCCCCCTTTCCCCCTCTCCCCCTCTCCCTCCCTCCTCCCTCTCTCCTCCCTACCATCCTCTTTCCTCTCCCCGTCTCTATCTCCTCTCCTCCCTCTCATTTTCCTCAATTTCCCTTTCTCCATTTCCTTCTCCCTCTCCCCCCCTCCCTCTCTCTCTCTCTCTCTCTCTCTCTCTCTCTCTCTCTCTCTCTCTCTCTCTCTCTCTCTCTCTCTCTCTCTCTCTCTCTCTCTCTCTCTCTCTCTCTCTCTCTCTCTCTCTCTCTCTCTCTCTCTCTCTCTCTCTCTCTCTCTCTCTCTCTCTCTCTCCTCTCCCTCCCCTCCCTCCCCTCTTTAATTTCTTTCTCTCCCTACTTCCTCTTTTCTCCTTACCTCCTCTTCTCTCTCTCTCTCTCTCTCTCTCTCTCTCTCTCTCTCTCTCTCTCTCTCTCTCTCTCTCTCTCTCTCTCTCTCTCTCTCTCTCTCTCTCTCTCTCTCTCTCTCTCCCCGTCTCTCTCTCCCCGTCTCTCTCTCTCTCTCATTACTTGGGTACATGGAGTTTGAAAGAGTAGAAGGACGTAAATGCGGTCGAGAGACATTGTTAGTCCGACATTATTGTCAGTTTGGGCGAAGTAAGTACTGTTCTCGCACGCTCGTTTGGAGATGGGCCGCTCGTCGGGGGCAAGAGAGGGGAAGGGAGGGGAAACGAGGAGAAGGAAGAAGGGGACATGAGGGGGGAAGGAAAGGTGAAGAGAGAGGGGAAAGGGGATAAGGCGGGAGGGAAGGAAAGGGAAGGGGATGGTGGGAGGGGGAAAAGAGGGGAAGGGAGGGGAAACGAGGGGAAGGAGGAAGAGGACATGAGGGGGGGAAAGGAATAGGAAAAAAGGGGGAAAAGGGTAATACGGGAGGGGAGAAAAGGGAAGGGAAGGGGTAAGGGAAAGGGGAAACGAGGGGAAGGAGGAAGGGGGCATGTGGGGGGGAAAGGAAAGGGAAGAAAGAGGGGAAACGAGGGGAAGCAGGAAGGGGGCATGAGGGGGAAAGGAAAGGAAAGGGAGGAAAGAGGGGAAAAGGGATAAGGTGGGGGGGAGGGGAAGGGGAAGGGAGGTGAAAGGGAAGGGGGAAACGAGAGGAAGGAGAAAGGGGACATGAGAGGGGAAAGGAAAGAAAGAGGGGTAAGAAGATAAGACGGGAGGGAGGATAAGGGAAGGAAATGGTCGAGGGGAGAAGAGGGGAAAGGGAGGGGAAACGAAGGGAACGGGAGTGGGACACGAAAGGAAAAAAGGAAAGGCAAGAAAGAGGGTAAAGGGGATAAGACGAGGAGAGAAAGGGAGGGGAATTGTCGTAGGGGAAATGAGGGGACGTTAAAGGGGAAAGGAAAGTGGGAGACATGAGGGGAAGATAATAGGCGAGGGAAAAGGGGAGGAAAGGTAAAAGGCAAAAGGGAAGGAAAAAGAGCAACGTAACTTCGACCCAACCCCGACCTAGCACGACCTAACTTGACCTAACCTAATCTGACCTGATCTCCCTCACGCCAACCCAAGTTAACCTAAAACAACTTAACCTAATCTAACCCAATTTAACCTAACCTAACCAAATGTAACCTAACCTAACCTGAACTAGCTTGATATAACCTAGAAGATTGTGGGAAATGTGGACGAGGGGAGTGGAAATATTTCAGATGGAGAAAAGACAGAGCCGTTAAATCGGGAGAGCGAGAGAAAAGGGGAGAAAATGGAGAGACTCGATCTGGATTCCAGCGTCTCTAGAAAACAAGGCAAAGGTGACAATGCTTTTGTGGTTGCTCAGTATCTCATTTATTTTATCTGTCTATTCATTAAATCATCTATTTACTTATTTGATTATTTGTTTTTTTTAGAGGCACTGGAATGGAAGAGGGGAGATAATATTAAAAGAAGTAAAGACTCTGGGGAATATATATACATATATATATATATATAATATATATATATATATATATATATATATATATAATATATATATACATATATATATATATATATATATATATATATATATATATATATACAACCACAATACACCTTAATTCTAAACCATCAAAGGCCAGCATGTGGTACTGCCCAGGACTCGAACCCGGCATCCTCATGACAAGTGCGACACTGACTTTCCAACTCTTGATAGCCTAGTTGGAAAGTCACTGTCGCACTTGTCATGAGGATGCCGGGTTCGAGTCCTGGGCAGTACCACATTTCAATTTCAGCATGCTGGCCTTTGATGGCTTAGAATTAAAGTGCATTGTGGTTGTTAAAATGTATCTCTAATCACTGGGACCCATTCAGTGTTGTATAAATACATACATATATATATATATATATATATATATATATATATATATGTATGTATTTATGTGTGTATGTGTGTACGTATAACGAGAAAGAGAAACGGGAGGACTTAGGTGAAGAATAAGAAGAAGGGGGAGGGGGGAGGAAAAGAAAGGAATGAAGAGGGCAAGGAGTGCGTGTGGGGGGAGGGAGGGGGAGGTGTGACGGGGGGAGGGGGTAAGAGGGGGGGTAGTTGGTTGGTCTTGGACGTGTGAAATGTTTTCGGTCGACATTAAGAAAAATTGGGTCACGTGGAAGGCCGCTGCCGCCTTCATTAGGAGATAAAAAGGCGCCTGGAGTGGAAGAAAAGGAGGAAAATAGGCTGGAAAGGAAGAGGACCTATGAGGAGGAGGAGGAGGAGGAGGAGGAGGAGGAGGAGGAACAGGAGGAGGAGGAGGACCGGGGAGATAGTGAGGTATTGAGAATGCATGGAGGGTACGATGGAGTTTATGGGGTGTACAGTGGGATGCAGGGAGGCTATAGGGAAAGGATATAGGAGTTTGTAGGACTGTATAAAGTGGGGTTGGGTTGGGGTGGAAGGAGAAAATAGTGGGTTGGAATTTGGAAGTGGGTAAAGTTCGGTTGAAGAAGTCTTACCACGTCGAGAGAGGAAACAACAAAGTGTAGCGAGGCTACATCGGAGTTCAGTTAGGCTTTGGTAGGATGGAGTGAGGCTAGAATTGTTTGGAAGGATACAATGAAATGGAGAAAAACTAAGACAATGTGCAGCGAGGCTACACCGGGATTGAGGGAAGAAGTTTGAGTGGATTGAGGATAGAATGGGATGGAAGGAGGGTAGAAATGGATGGAGGGAGGCTACGGAGGGGTGGGGAGAGGCTAGAATTGGCTTACACGGAAGCTGCAAGGAAGTGGAAGAAGGTTCGCGTGATTGATTACCTTCTTGCATCTTGAATGTTGGGCTTTAATTAAAGCTCTCGATTCAGCCCCATTTCATTCCCGTTGAAAGCCTCTGCGTCTTCTTTTCCTGCCGTCAGGCGATTTCATTCACCGAAAGAGAGACTACCAAGGTAGCGGAAGGACTGAAGTAGCTGCAACGATTTGAAACGCAGTAATACCAGTAGGTGGTTTTATTAAACTGAATGGAAACTATGGGCAAAGATCTAAAGACCCAAGGTTGTCCTTTGTGTGTGTGTGTGTGTGTGTGTGTGTGTGTGTGTGTGTGTGTGTGTGTGTGTGTGTGTGTGTGTGTGTGTGTGTGCGTGTGTGCGTGTGCGTGTGTGTGTGTGTTCGTGTTCGTACTTCATGGAATAGTTGGAGTCTGTCACAGAACACCACAAAGAGTCACGTATCAAGGAGGAGGAGAAGGAGGAGGAGGAGGAGGAGGAGGAGGAGGAGGGGGAGAGTGCCACAGTGTCCACATTGTCTTTTAGTTGTGGTGTACCAGGAAGACGGGTCAGATCGTAGGGTCAATTTTTTCCTCTCCAGTGGTCAGGCCTGACTTTGTCTCGTGCACACATTGTTTCTGAAATATATTCATGTTTATGGACTGTCTAGCGACTGTTTCTAGGTTGTCTTGCATTTGACTTCGTCTCGTCCACACATTGTTTCTGAAATATATTCATGTCTCTGGACTGTCTAGCGACTGTTTCTAGATTGTCTTGCATTTGACTTCGGCTCGTCGACACTGATACACATTATTTCTGAAGTAATGTATTCATGTTTCTGGGCTGTCTAGAGACCGTTTCTAGACTTTTATGCATTATTTTTCTATCACCGTCTTGGATTTTTTTTCTCCTAAAAGTTACGTTGTGATGTGTTAGTTGCCTCGTGTGTAAACAATTTAAACTTCCTAGAAACAATTTCAGCGTTAAAGAAACAGCCATAGGACTGTCCATAAACTGTCGTGAGATACTTGAGAGATGCATGACTCTAAAGAAACGCGTGAGGCATTTGAGAAAAGCGTGAGATACTAGAGAAACGCGTCAGAGATTTGAGAAACACGCGTGAGACTTGAGAAACATTCGTGAGATTTTAGAAGCTGGAGAAACGCGTGGGGCATTTGAGGAAAGCGTGAGAGGCTAGAGAAACGCGTGAGAGACTTGAGAAACGCTCGTGAGATTTGAGAAAACCCCGTGAGTTTTTAGAAACTTGAGAAACGCGTGGGGCATTTGAGGAAAGCGTGAAAGGGTAGAGAAACGCGTGAGAGACTTGAGAAACGCTCGTGAGATTTGAGCAAACCCCGTGAGTTTTTAGACACTTGAGAAACGCGTGAGGGCACCGAGAACATTGTTTGTGAGACAATGGGTTCTTGCTGGGGTCGAGGCATATCGTGCTATTTTGGGAATGTCGGGTCGGCGTGGGCCCCAAAGCTCCCAAGAAGGGGCCACAGTGACTGAGGGTGCCACGGGCCGTGAACCAGGCACCGTGCCAACTTCTTTCCTTTGACGCACAGACTCGCACAAAAGCTCGTGCGAGGCGCTGCCGTGATTGCATGCCATTCGAAGATCCAGAGTTCCTCGACGATGTTTCATTTGTCTTAGGTTCCAGTTTGGTTGTACACGGGTTTCGTGGGTCTTTGCGCCTTCGTTCGTTATTTCGTTAGGGCCGGAGACCCGCGGACCTGAATGCGTGAAGATTCGGCTTCAAGAAAACCACGAGGGTTGGGTTTTACGAAAGAACGGGGGGAACTTTAACTTCGAGGAACTTGTTTGTATGAAGAACTTATGCCACTGTGTGCGTCTCGAGGGTTGGGTTTACGAAAGAACGGAGGAACTTTAAACTTCGAGGAACTTGTTTGTATGAAGAACTAACGCCATTGTGTGCGTCTCGAGAATGGTCTTGATATCCCAAATTATCCTCACGTGTACGTAAATCAAGCTTGGAAACGGAGGTTTCGGTAAAAGAAAAATGGGATTTCATTAGAGAATGTACATTGCATATAAAGAATTGCGAGGTGCATAATTACGCGTAAGCTCGTATTGCACGGAGGAAATTGACGAAAAAGGAGTGAAGGAATGGCATCGTTCAAATTCAATTTCCGAAATGACTTCTCCTATATCTCTTCCTGTTTACTCGTTTCGAGTTGGAGAGGAGGCATTCCAACACCAATTCATTTTTCTTTCATTCATTTGTCTATTCATTAATACGTTCATCGACTTACTTATTTCCCTACAGGCAATGGCGATGATTCTTTCCGATTTTTTTTTTTTTTTTTTTTTTTAGTCTTTGCAGTATGGCATTGTGAGTCCACTCAAGTGGCACTCTTTTTTTTTTTTTTTTTTTGGGGGGGGGAAGTATCACTCCCAGGGGCTTTGAGCCCGTGAAAAGTGGCACTGTGGTACCCGTTGCAAGAGTTCCCGACTCCCCCCTTTCCCCCACCACTACCCCAGTCTCCCCCGGCTTCCCCCGGCCTCGCCACGAAGGATCTTTAACGTCAAACCGAATTCCGGGCGTAATTAATGAATTATTGGAACCTCGATCACAGAGCTTGTGCATAAGTGGGTCACAAAGTATCCGGACAAGTTCCGGGTGATTATACGGCCAAGTGCCGAAGTCACAGAGGATCCGGAGGAGTCCCCAGGGTCACAGAGGTCTCTGCAGGATAAAAATTCTTCTCAGGGTGACCTTTGGACCAGCCCCGGAAACCGTTGCCGAATACAATGGGGCCGAGGGTCCCCTTACAAGAGGGAATAACCTAAACATCTAATTGTCTCATCCTCCAAACCAGCATTGATTTAGTTTTATTTTTTATTCGTTTTAGTTTTATGTTTTTTTTTTATTTCTTATTTTAGTTTTTATTATTTTGGTGCCTCTCTAAGTTAATCTAACAAGAATCTAGGCAGGATATCCAAAATGGTATGTTCCGCATTAGGAATGTGGTGTTATGATCTGACCTGACCTGATCCACATATTACCGTACCCCACCCCCACCCGTGGCACTTTAGCACTTGTGCAGCCGCGAACAAATGAAACCGATACAGTGCCGTGCATTGTCGTCCGTGCTGATGGTAGTATGTGGAAACACTGTTCTCGTATTTGTCTGTAGTATTACTGAAAAGTTAAAAGTACAATTAGACCGTGTAGTTTGATCTGGCGCCGAGGTTTCAAACACGTTTTTTTTTTTTTACGTAAATTAAACACGTTCCATCCCATACTAAACTGCGCCAAGTACATATGTCCGTAAATAACGTCACCCGATCATTCCATACGGGGTAATCTTACGCCGAGCGTTATTTGTGATGTTTACATATCGTCCGGTGTTGTGTACATTTCAGAACGTGACCGCTGCCGTGTTTGGGAAGAGTGCGTGGGCAGTGGGACCCCATTTCCTCACCGTCACACCACTCACACTCTCGCTCAACAAATAAAACGGTATGAAATACCTGTAAAGAAGCAACACAAGAACAATGCAGAACGTAAAGATAGTTGAAAAGATAAGTGAGAGGTGGAGAGAGGTGAGGTGGGGGGATACAAGTGGACATAAGACAGTCTGAAGTTTTAGTGGATTTAGTATGTGTGCGTGGGTAGGGAGGCGGGTTACCTTCCGAAGAACAGTCTGTGGTTCCACTTTTCATTACAGCAATAAAATCCAGAGATAGAATAGAAATAGTGTTTACGGTTATGAAAGCCGGAGGTGGGATAAAAGAAAATAAAAAAATAAAAGGAGGAAAAATGTGAAAGAATCGGAAGAAAGGTGATCTCCTCTGCTTGTCGCCTAATTGTCTCTGGACATGAAATTTACGCCCTCCCTCCTAGATTACGACGATTGATGACAAGAGAAAATGAAGCCGAGTTCATTAATGGGTACATTACCGGTGTAAGCGGCCTCGGAAGCGGCTATGGGCTTTTGCTGGACTTCCAGAACGTGTAAGAACAGGCGAGGATGGAAGAAAACGCGAGAAAGGGTGTAGTCTTGTTGGCGGAGAGGTGGCAAGGAAGAAGACAGTAAGGGTGAGAATTATGAGGAAGGAAGGAGAATTGGTCTTGGGATAGTGGAGGATAGTAGAAGAGAGTAAACATAAAGATAATGTAATAAGAAAAGACCAATCGAAGGTGTTTAGTTGGTGTTTGTAGAGAACCGATAGTTGTTAGAATAATCGATACAATAGGACGAGAACTAGTTACTAAAGCCACTACCACAGCTACCACCATCAGCATCCACCACAACAGCTACCATCACCAACAGCCACCATAATCATCTAAGCCACTGAAGTTTTCAAGAATCATTATTACCAAACACTTTTGTACACACTAACCGCCATTACACCAGTCTCGACAACCACCACCCAGCACTTCTAAGCTACCAGAAGACGCTGGATGACCGCATTGTGGACAGCTGCCCAGGATGTAACACTTCACCCCATACCATACAACACATAATGGAAGACTGCATTATACACAATCATGCACGCAAACAACACAACATACACTCTATAAAGGATTTGTGGGAAAACCCAGTTTCGGCTGTGGCATTCCTTGGGGAGACGGGACTGCTCGGACAGACAGTCTAGGGAACGACAACAACAACAACAACCGCTTTTACAGGAACAGTACCCCACCGTCTTTATCTGTCATCACTCCTAACCACCATGAAACACCAACAACAACCTCCAGACACGAACGACGGCGACAGTAAACGAGGGAATTGAATTCCTGAGACGCCGAGAACTTGTGCTGATCCCTGTGGTACACCGCTATTTTGTTTTAGGTCGCGACAATATAACACTTGAGTGCAGGAAGTTCCCCCCAAGCGTGAGAGCTCCTTTGTTTGCGGTGGTGAGAATGTGATGTATGTGAAGTACCTCACTAACAGGAACTTCTCTAGGCGTGAGATTTGTCTTGTTTTTTGGTTGTGAGAATATGAGCTGGGACTTCTCCCAAGCGTGAGGCCTGTTTTGTTTGTGACCGCGAGAATGTGAAGATCATGAAGTACCTCATTAGCAGGAAGCTCTGTAGGCGTGAGATCCGGTTTGTATTTTGTCATGAAAATGTGACAAACACCGAACACATGAAATCTTGGTATTTTTTTTTCTAACCTCAGATGTGTCTTGGCGTCGGTTGATTGTTACAATTATCATTCTTCTTCTTCTTCTTCTTCTTCTTCTTCTTCTTCTTCTTCTTCTTCTTCCTCTTCCTCTTCCTCTTCTTCTTCTTCTAGGTTTAAGACCTTGCTTTATAACTTTGAAAGAATTCTGACAAAGAAAAATGTTGGAACCAAAGGCTTTCCAGGTTCGATGGACGTCAATCAACTCTGTCAATGATAAACTTCACATTACAGCGATATCCTCGTCATAACTACCAACACCTGATTGGTTGTTGGCGTTGAACGTTCGAGGGTAACTGCTAATCGGCCGCAGTTATGATGGAGGTACTGCTATAACGTGAGCTTTATTAGTGACAGAATCGCTGAAACGGACGAGACTTTGATCCAGGCTAAAACAGTCTAGGTGTATCTCATCTCTCTCTCTTTCTCTCTCTCGCTCTCTCTATCTCTCTCTTTCTGTGTGTGTGTGTGTGTGTGTGTGTGTGTGTGTGTGTGTGTGTGTGTGTGTGTGTGTGTGTTTGTGTGTGTGTGTATTTCTCTCTCTCTCTCTCTCTCTCTCTCTCTCTCTCTCTCTCTCTCTCTCTCTCTCTCTCTCTCTCTCTCTCTCTCTCTCTCTCTCTCTCTGTATCTATCTATCTATCAATCTATCTAGTTATCTACCTCAGTTTCTTTTGGGAAATAGGTTACGAAAAGGGTGAGGGATTTTTTCGGGAAGGTAGGGGAAGGGATGAGGGTGGGAGGAAGAGGGGGTGAGGGATGTGGGTGGGGGGAAGAGGGGTGAGGGACGAGGGTGGGGGGGAAGGGGGGGTGAGGGTCGGGAATCTCACGCCAGCCGCGGTTGTGGGTAAGGTCGGAGTCGACAACAAATGGAAATTGTTGGGAAGGGTTTCAAGCACAAATGAAGATGGAAAACACCGCCAGTCATGCGAACGAGCCCGGACGGAAGGAGAAGAGGATTGCGGGGAGACTGCATGGGATGAATTGTCCGCGGTTGTGGAGTGAATTTGTGGCGAAATAAGCGAGTTCGGAGGTCTCTCACTCTCGTCTGGAGGAGGAGGAGGAGGAGGGCTGAGAATGGAGTAAGGCAGGCGGAAAAGTGGAGGAGGAAGTGGGAAGTGGATCGCGCCTGAAGACAGGATAGTGGCAATAAATCATGCATCTGGGTGATGCATGATGGGTAAATACGTTGCTCGTGGTGGGCAAGACCCGGATAATTATTCGGGTTTATCCTTTGGATATTGGCAGGTCATGGGATTGAAACGAACTCCCGAAAATTATTGTCAACTTTACTGGGTCATCCGTGTGACCTACTGGTAATTATCTTAAATATAACCGATGTCCTTGGTAAAAAAAAAAAAGAAATCCTCTTTTTAAAGGTTGAAAATATTTTAGGCAGGGTGGCAAAAAGGTTTTTAAAAGTACGAAACTCTGATGGTACCATCGGGAGGTGTAAATAATGACGTCACGTCGCCATGAAAAATGGCGCCCCCCGGTGACGTAATCAGGAATGATGAACGAGTAAATGATTAAGTCTCTTGGGGTGTGTCGGCGCGCGCCCAAGTCGTTTCAATGTTTAATCGCTTGTTTATTTATGAATTGCTGTTTGTTGCTGTCAACATATTTGACATTGTTACTGTTACCAGAATTAGTTACATTCTAAAAATAGAAGTAAATGAATGATAAGTATGCATATAAACACACACATATACGCACGAACACACACACACACACACACACACACACACACACACACACACACACACACACACACACACACACACACACACACTGACATTAGTGATTTATGTCATATCGATGACCTCTCGCGTCCTGTATTGGAATTGAATGAAATTGGTGCCTGTTCACACTAGCGGTTTAAACCACGCGGAAACCGTTAGTGCCTGTTCACACTAGCGGTTTAAACCACGCGGAAACCGCGGCAGTACCGCATAGTCAAGGAAAAACTGCGCAGTTTTTGAACGTCTCATTTGACTTACATTGTATTTAAACCGCCAAGGTTGAAACCGCTAGTGTGAACAGGGGCTTGCGGTCAGCAAACCCGTGTTTTTTGTTTTTTTTTTGTTTTTTGTGATATATTTGATATATAAAATAACTTGAAATATAAAATAATTTGAATGATAAATTAACTTAAAATATATATACAAATGAAATTGAAATTGATATATTAATAATAACTTAATTTTAAAGTATTTCGGGTATGGAAGCTGATTCCTTTCTTTCTTCCCGGGCGGCTTACATACCCGAAGCGGCAGGATCGAGGCCGACCTGGGGCACACCTAGGGCGAAATAGACACCAAGCGACCGGAGGAGGATCGCCCACAGGAGCCTTCGGGCCTGGGGCGACTCTACCCTCCGGATCCAGCAGCAAGACGTGTGGTCGGGTACTTCCGCACATAGAGGCGGTAGACCCGGCGGCACGTCCTTGCAGGCAGGAGGACCTCTGTCTAATTGGCGGTGTCCGGGGTTCCACAAGACCCCCGGCCCGACCCCATGTCCTCCTTGCCTTCCTTACCGTAATCTGGAGGTGATCTCAGTGCTAGGTGCTCTTGCCCCTAACTGGCCTCTCCTATCGCCCATCGTGCAACTGGATAGGACGCGAGTCCTATCAAGCTCTCCCCAGTTGCCTCTGATTGCGATGGATACGTCACCAAGAACTTCAATTTAACGTTTAAACGTTTCTGCATTGGACGTCCTTCCTGAAGAGCCCAGGATGAACCCAGGAGGACAAAGAATATTTTCGTAAAGAAACGAACCCTTTTTTTAGAGTGGAAGGGTTCCCCCCAGCTGAATAAAATTGCCTGGCAAAAGCCTCATTAGATGCCAAAGTCGACGCCATTCGTGTAATGGACTCCACAGGATCGAGCATTATCATTGTTATTATTACTAATGTTATTATTATCATTATCATTAGTATCATCATTTTTGTAACTATTATTATTCTCATTATCATTACCATTATTAATTAGTATTTATAAAGATAACATTTGGAAAATCTCTCATCTACTAAAATTAGAAAAGTGTGATATTTTGTCATTTGTGCGGTAGAGTCCTTAAGATCAGGTGAAGTCCTGTATATCCACTAGAGTCCTGTAGGTCCGGTAGACCCTTGTAAATCTTGTGGAGATCTGTAGATCCGGTGGAGTCCTGTTGATCCCGTAGAGTTCTGTAGATCTGGTGGTGTCCTGTAGATCCGGTGAAGTCCTGTAGATCCGGTGGAGTCTTGTAGATCCGCTGGAGTCCTGTAAATCCGCTGGAGTCCTGTAAATCCGCTGGAGTCCTGTAAATCCGCTGGAGTCCTGTAAATCTGGTGGAGTCCTGTTGATCTGGTGGAGTCTTGTTATATCTTAAAGATATAAATGCAAAGGAATGTAAAATTTCAATTAATTATAATTCATAGTTTTCCAAAACATAGAAATTCCCCGGGCATAAGAAACGACGATATGACGTCACGTCAGCAACCTCTGCATTTCATACAAAAATGTGACGTCACGTCCTAGATATTCGCACGTTATGCGACTATTCTATACTTTACTGATGTAAACTTATATTTCATACCATGAGCATTTTTTCCCTGTTTCATACATATTATGTTATAGTATTTTGTTGTGGAATAAGAAAGGTTTTATGTACGTTTTTGAACATATGCATGGTGGACGACGATTTCTTGGATAGCTTCCAGCAAAGCAACTTCGCGTCTGCGGGTCTTTACCGTATAATATTCTGCTTTTTCAGACTCGTCGTTCCATTTCTTGTAACTAATCAAGTCGCTGCCTAAGTCATATAAGACTCAAAAATTTGCATCATCAAACCTTTAGAATCTTTCTAGAATCATTACGAACAAAGTCGACCGTTTCAGCAATCTGAAATGAATCTATAATATATTTTTTTCTTATCTTATAACCAACTCGAAATAGAAATAAGCTGATTACCGAATACTTGTAAGTTTCCCAAGTTATTTTCAATCATAAAGACAATAGTATTGATTGTAAAATTTATCCGGATCAAAGAAGAATCTTCGCAAACAGTTCGCTTACTATTAAATCTACAAAAACCTATTAGTCAACTTACATAGTTTACTATTTGCTCAAAGATGAAGAAATATCCTATATTGCTGACAGATGCTACCATATTGCATTGAGATATAAGGATTATTTAAGTAAAATTTTTGAAAAAAATACATCATGTTCCCATATGAAGGCCAACACACACACACACACACACACACACACACACACACACACACACACACACACACACACACACACACACACACACACACACACACACTGTTGTTACGGTGGTGCCAGCGGTACCTGGTTCGAATCCTGCCCAGGGCTGAAATTATTTCAGAATCGCTGCGCTTCGAGTCGTTACTCCAACTCTCGTGGGCGGGGAGTTAGGGATGTGTGTGCGTGTAAGGTCATAGCATTACGAATAGATTGGTCATACGAGCTCTGAGCTCTCTTCCGGGAGGGAAATAGCTGTCGATCACGAGTCCAACACGTGATCCAAAGACTATGTGAATACAGTTGAACACACACACACACACACACACACACACACACACACACACACACACACACACACACACACACACACACACCCAGACTCACACACACACACACACACACACACACACACACACACACACACACACACACACACACACACACACACACACACACACACAGACAGACACACACACAACCAGACTCACACACAGACACACACACACACACACACACACACACACACACACACACACACACACACACACACACACACACACACACACACACACACACACACACACACACACACACACACACACACAGACTCACACACACAGACACACACACACACACACACACACACACACACACACACACACACACACACACACGGCGGTCCGGGTTCGAATCCCACCTAGAGCTGAAATAAATTCAGTATCGCTGCGCTGTGGGTTGTTACTGGAACTCTCGTGGGCGGGTAGTTGTGTGTGTGTGTGTGCGTGTAAGGTCACAGCGTTACCCATAGATCGGTCATATATGAGCTCTGAGCTCTCTTTCGGGAGGGAAATAGCTGTCGATCACGAGTCCAGCACGTGATCCACACACACACACACACACACACACACACACACACACACACACACACACACACACACACACACACACCGATGTGGTTACATTGATGTGTATGAAATTGTGACCTTAATTTATTCTTGTATCTGCAGTTTTGTTTAATTTGTTTGATGTCGATTCTGTTGGTCGTACGATATTCATACGTCATCTTTTTTATTTCCTTTATCTTGTCATGTGTGTACGTGCGTATGTGTGTACGTGTGTGTGTGTGTGTGTGTTGTGTGTATGTGTACACGTATGTAAATGTATATTCATGTGAGCATGTTTTTCCTTGCATAGTAGTTTATGCATGTACATGCACGCACGCACGAACACACATAGGTGTTGAGCGCCTTTGTAATTTGAATTTCAGTAGGGTTTAGTTTGCCAAAGTTATAGATCGATAAGAAAACCAAAATTTTGGGAAAAAAAAATGGGTTCAGCATTTTTGGTAAAATGGAATTTGTGCCCTTTTCCTTTGAAGATATAAGAACTAGTTTAGTGGACAGAGTTATTGGCTTGTTTCGGGAGTATCCGTTTTCGTAAAGAAGAGTTACAAACTTTCAGAAATAATCTAAAACTCACGGCTTAGACGGTAAAGCGTTCCGGGTCGGTCTAGCCTCATTCTAACCATCTTTCCGTATATTGATTTTTTTTTTTTTTTTTTTTTTTTTTTTTTAGATAATTTTTTTTTTTTTATGCCAACAGAGCCTTTCTACTTTCGAATATTACTCACACGTAACCATTTGTACGCATTTGGCCAAACAAATCACTTAGTAGTTCAAATAATTCAATTTCTAATGGGATCTATTACATTTATGTGGCAACGCATATTGAAATGCTCATTATCAATGGGAATGTCATCAATGCTTCCGTCAACAAAATGCCTCGTCTTTCATTACGAAAAGGAAACTCTGTTCCGCTCATTCTGTGTCCCTTAATCATCTTATAATATTCCTTTGCATTGGAACCAATAATAGGAACTTTGAAAAGTCTTTGCGCTTCTCGTTTGGCTCGTGCGCTGGCTGAGCTCTCGAACGAGTTTTCTCTTTCCCTCCGTGAATCATGCTAATGAGAATGTTTCTCAAAGAATACCTCTTCTCTCAGGAGAACAGAGATCACAAATTCTCTCGCCATTACACGCCAGGGCAGGAATTCTCCATGCAGTAGTTTCTGCACAAATGTTGAGTAACCGTGTAGTTAATGAATGGAATAAACTTCCTGCACAGGCAGTGTAATGTAGAGATCACAAATTCTCTCGCCATTATACGCCAGGGTAGGAATTCTCCATGGAGTAGTTTCTGCACGAATGTTGAGTAACCGTGTAGTTAATGAATGGAATAAACTTCCTGCACAGGCAGTGTAATGTAGAGATCACAAATTCTCTCGCCATTACACGCCAGGGCAGGAATTCTCCATGCAGTAGTTTCTGCACAAATGTTGAGTAACCGTGTAGTTAATGAATGGAATAAACTTCCTGCACAGGCAGTGTAATGTAGAGATCACAAATTCTCTCGCCATTATACGCCAGGGTAGGAATTCTCCATGCAGTAGTTTCTGCACAAATGTTGAGTAACCGTGTAGTTAATGAATGGAATAAACTTCCTGCACAGGCAGTGTAATGTAGAGATCACAAATTCTCTCGCCATTATACGCCAGGGTAGGAATTCTCCATGCAGTAGTTTCTGCACGAATGTTGAGTAACCGTGTAGTTAATGAATGGAATAAACTTCCTGCACAGGCAGTGTAATGTAGAGATCACAAATTCTCTCGCCATTACACGCCAGGGCAGGAATTCTCCATCCATGCAGTAGTTTCTGCACAAATGTTGAGTAACCGTGTAGTTAATGAATGGAATAAACTTCCTGCACAGGCAGTGTAATGTAGAGATCACAAATTCTCTCGCCATTATACGCCAGGGTAGGAATTCTCCATGCAGTAGTTTCTGCACGAATGTTGAGTAACCGTGTAGTTAATGAATGGAATAAACTTCCTGCACAGGCAGTGTAATGTAGAGATCACAAATTCTCTCGCCATTATACGCCAGGGTAGGAATTCTCCATGCAGTAGTTTCTGCACAAATGTTGAGTAGCCGTGTAGTTAATGAATGGAATAAACTTCCACCACAGCTTTTTCAAGTACTTGAAAAAGCTGTAATAAGCGAAACGTCGTACAAATAAAGGCTCCGTCCTCATATGGTGTTTACCTCGTCAATCTTGTCGGCAAACTGCCACTTTTTAAGCGAAATATATGTACTGTAATGCCTGCCATTTCTTTTCTTTTTATCATTATCTGTTTATTTTTTGTTATTAATTTGTGTATTACTTATTATAAAATATTGTTATTTTTGTTTGTTTATTATTTGTCATTATTTATTCATGTTATTATTTTATCTACTTTATTTATTTGTTTATTTATTTATTTGTGTATTATTTATTATAAATTATTATTTTTGTTTGTTCATTATTTATCATTGTCTATTTATCCATGTTATCATTTGATCTACTTCTTTATTTATTTGTTTATTTGTTTATTTATTTATTTTTTCCGCATCCGACCTAGTTATGGACCACAAGGTCTCCTGTCGATATGCTCTTCTTTTGTAATCCTTTGTAACTGTATTTGATGTAGTGATTGTACTCTTACCTTGAAACAGTTTGGGTACATAAACATTCATTATTATGATTTTAGCTAACTAGTACTCGTAAATCAATTAAAGGCTAAGATGTAAGCCCGTAAACTTTGATTATTATGAACTTACTCGTAAATCATTTCTAGGTCTAACTAGTGGTGCATAAACATTATTATAAGTTTAGTTACTATTTGTAAAGTATTATGAGGCTGATATATTGTGACGTGTAGACATATACTACGATTCGTTGTGGTCAACCACATTGAACAAGATATCTTATTTTTTATGAATAAGCATTATTATGAAATTAGTTAGTATTTGTGAAGTATGTGAAGGCTTGTTTATCCTGTAGACACGTGTAGGACACGATTAGCTAATGTTAAACACCGTAAAGAAGAAGTTTTTAGATTATGATGTATTGTACATTATCCGCTGTACTTGTAAAAGGTCTCTATCTACAGTATATACTAAAAGCTCCTCCCCCCTTTTAAGGTAAGTGACCTTTTGGAAGTCCTTTGGAAAATATCAAATAAGTATTTCTTCATCGACGTTCAGTTCAGCAAAGTCGACCAGAGCATCCTCTGTACAGCCTTGGATTTTGTTTTGTTTTTTTTCGTTATTTTCCGACAACGGCGAATCTAACTGTTCGGCAAATGTATTCCTCACCAGGTCTTTGTTCGTATTCGTCTCTATGCCATCAATATCTTTCTAGAAAATTCGTGAGTCCAATTCTCCAGAGAGTGAGAACGCATTCATTCATTCTCGTGGCGCCCTGGGAGCCCCTCATTATCATGACTCATGATCAGGGAAAATTCCTTCGCGAATTGGGAGAGTTGAGGGCATCGCGGAGGAGGAAGAGGAGGAGGAGGAAGAGGAGGAGGAGGAGGAGGAGGAAGAGGAGGAGGAAGTGGAGAGGGGAGGAGAGAGGCAGTGCTGGACCTATTGGAATTTTTTGTTGTTATTATTGTTGTTGTTGTTGTTGTTGTTGTTGTTGTTGTTGTTGTTGTTGTTGTTGTTGTTGTTGTTGTTGTTGTTGTTGTGAGATGGACTGGCACTGTATCACTGTCACAGAAGCCACCTCTCCTTCGCCTCAACCCCTCGCCTCAACCCCTCGCCTCAACTCCTCCACTCCTCATCCCTCTCCCCGTTAGAGCAAACGACACCTAAGATGTAACCAATTTTATCGCATTGTGTTATAAAAAATGAAAATATAAAAATGGCTCACTTTAAAACATAAATACAGATACACACTCACACACACACACACACACACACACACACACACACACACACACACACACACACACACACACACACACGTATATGAATATTCTAATTAATTGTCGCTTAATTTTTTCTTCTTTTTCAGGTAAATTGAGCGAGAAGCAGACGTAAACAGTGACGTCATGCGGAGTCAGGTGACGTAATACAGATTTATAATTAAGAATATTATTTTATTATATATATTTATTTATCTATTTATTTATTTATTTATCTGTTAATCTATTTATTTATTTGCTGATGCCAAGCAATTTCATAGATCTCTCTCCGGGATGAAACGTCAGACAGTTGTAAGACTTTTGATCAGTCGCCGGTTGTCGGCCCGTTTGTGAAGAAAAGAGTGAAAAAGTAAGTGAGGTTACTTGGGGGAGAATCCAGTCCAGAGAACCGTATGCCAGCCTCTCGGGGTTGCACACCCGGGCGGGAGGTTGATGGCTCTGGGAGATGGTCGACAGGGACGTGATCCTCTCCGATGTCATTGACCGTGCATCATTCCGCCGAACTCGATAATCTTCGCTCATTCGCGACGATGGGTTCGGGTCAGTTCGCGAACAAAAAGATTCGCGAATTACGCGGAACATTAGCAGAAGAGCGATTGTGACACTCGCTAAAATTTTTGGGGAAATGAATACTGCTAATACGACGAGAAAGAGAGAGAGAGAGAGAGAGAGAGAGAGAGAGAGAGAGAGAGAGAGGGAGAGAGGAATGCGCTTTCATCGGATCAAATTTATTTTTGGTGGGCTGCTCCGCACCAGGCGAGCCCGCGCTTGATTCCCAACGACAGTTTACGGGACTGCAAAATGTCTTGGAAGTCGATGCACACCGGGCAAAGGTGATAACTACTGTTGTAGCCTAACGCATCTTGGAGTGGGAGGGGTCTCTCTCTCTCTCCCACTCTCTCCCTCTCTCCCCATTTCTCTCTCCACCTCCTTCTCCCTCCCTCCCTCTCTCCCTCTCTCTCGCCTCTCTCTCCCTCTCTTTCAATTTCTCTCACTTTCCATCCCATCTTCTCTATCTCTCTCTTTCTATCTATCAGTCTGTCTCCTTTTCCTTCTGCCTCTCCCCCACCCATCCCCCCCCCTCTCTCTCTCTCTCTCTCTCTCTCTCTCTCTCTACCTCGCCTTGCATTGCTTTCTTCGGTCTCCCACACCTTCCTCCAACACTGTCCACCAACATTTTCCTCCAACACTGCTCTTTAACATCTTTCTCCAGCATTGACCTCCAGTACATTTCTCCAACAATGGTCTCCAACACTTTCCCCCAGCACTCTTATATTTTCGTCCATCATTTTCCGCCAACACTGATCTCCAATAATCTCCAACACTTCTCAAAATATTCTTCTAGGAATTGTCTCCAGGAGTTGTCTCCAACATTTATCTCCACCTTCCTCCATTAGTGACCTCCAACACTGACCTACGACATTGCTCCAACAAAAATCAACACTGATCAACACCTTTCTCCAACACTGTTTTCCAACACTGATCTCCAACATTGAATTTTCTCCATACCTTCCTCCAACAAAAATCAACACTGACCAACACTTTTCTCCAACACTGGTCCCCAACACTAATCTCCAACATTGGTCTCCACCATCCTCTTGCACCGACCTCCATCATAGCTCTTGCTTCTTCCAACACATATCTCCAACAACGATCCCCAACACTTCTACTGTACCACCTTCTTCAACACATATCTCCAACAGCGATCTCGAACCCTTCTCCTGGACCACCTTCCTCAACACAGGTCTCCAACAGCGATCTTCAACACTTCTTCTGGACCACCTTCTCCAACACAGGTCTCCAACAACGATCTCCAACACTTCTGTACCACCTTCCTTCAACACATATCTTCAACAGAGACCTCCAACACCTCCCCTGGACCACCTTCCTCCAACACACATCTCCAACAGCGATCTCCAACACTTCTAGACCACCTTCCTCCAAGACAGGTCAGCAGAGACCTCTAACACCTCCCCTGGACTACCTTTCTCCAACACACATCTCCAACAGCGATCTCCAACACAGATCTCCAACAACGATCTCCAACACTTCTAGACCACCTTCCTCCAAGACAGGTCAGCAGCGACCTCCAACACTTCCCCTGGGCCACCTTCCTCCAACACACATCTCCAACAGCGATCTCCAACAGAGATCTCCAACAACGATCTCCAACACTTCTAGACCACCTTCCTCCAAGACAGGTCAGCAGCGACCTCCAACACTTCCCCTGGGCCACCTTCCTCCAACACACATCTCCAACAGCTACCTCCAACACAGATCTCCAATAACGATCTCCAACACTTCTAGACCACCTTCCTCCAAGACAGGTCAACAGCGACCTCCAACACTTCCCCTGGACCACCTTCCTCCAACACATATCTCCAACAGCGATCTCCAACACAGATCTCCAACACAGCTTCTCCCCCAGTCTCCAACACTGCAGTTAAGCAACTTCTCACATTTCTTCGGCAACTTTTTCCTCTCCAGTACTTTTCTCTAACACGTTTGCAGCGCCATAACTAAACCCTGGATTAAACCCCCATTGCATTCTTTAACCCTCTTCCCTGTGAGCTGGAGGGGTTAGGGTTAGGGGGGTTAGGAGGAGGGGGTTAGGGGGGGTTAGGAGGAGGGGGTTAGGGGGAGGGGGAGAAGAGGGGGTTAGGGGGAGGGGGAGAGGAGGGGGTTAGGGGGAGGGGGAGAGGAGGGGGTTAGGGGGAGGGGGAGAGGAGGGGGTAAGGGGGAGGGGGGAAAGGGGGAGGGGGGAGGGGGAGGGGGGTTAGGGGGAGGGGTAGGTGGAGGG
>NC_134792.1:63248244-63255744 GCF_046742065.1 Oratosquilla oratoria
GGAGGAGGTTAGGGGAGGAGGGGGAGAAGGAGGAGGAGGAGAAGAAGAAGAAGGAGAAGGAGGAAGAGAGGAGGAAGAGGAGGGGTCGAAGGAGGAGGAGGAGAAGAAGGAGGAGGAGAAGAAGGAGGAGAAGAAGGAAGAGGAGAAGAAGAAGGAAGAGGAGAAGAAGAAGGAGGAGGAGGAGAAGGAGGAAGAGGAGGAGGAGAAGGAAGAAGAGGTCAACGAGAACATAACCGGGTAAACAACATAGAAGAAGAAGAAGAAGAATAAAAATAGATATTCGAGTAATGTTCTGAGGAGAGTCGAGGGGGAGAATGGGGTCGGGGTGGGGGTGGGGGGTTAGCCGTAGAACAAGTAAGAAGGGCAAAGGTGGCCGTTAGGTAAGTATTCTCCTTGCGATGACGAACAGGCAGGAGAACAGAAAGTGTTCCTCTGTTCACTAAAGTGTTAGAATGGGTTTTTGTTTCCATTTTTTATTCTAATATTCTTCTTTTGTTTTTCTTCCTCGTATTATTATCATTATTATTATTGTTATCATTATTATTATCAATTATTATTAATATTAATATTATTATCATCATTATTATTTATTATTATTATTATTATTATTATTATTATTATTATTATTATTATTATTATTTATTATTATTATTATTATTATTATTATTATTATTATTATTATTATTTTTATTATTATTATTATTATTTTTATTATTATTATTATTATTATTATTATTATTATTATTATTATTATTATTACCATTATTATTATGACAATATGTTACTAATAGTATTAGAATGATTATATTTGTTTTTATTGGATATTGATTATTCTGATCTAATATTAATTTCTTTGGTTATCATAGAGGGAAACCGGTCAGGAATAAACTCAGAAACTCGGAACTAGACCCGTGACTTCTTTCTTGTCACAATGTACCAGCATATATATATATATATGTATATATATATATATATATGTATATATATATATATATATATATATATGCATATATATACATATATATATATATATACATATATATACATTATACATATATATACATATATGTATATATATAAAATATATATATATATATATATATATATATATATATATATATATATACATACACTGTATATACATGTGTGTATACATTCATGCAGACGGGTCTGAATAAGGCCTTCTTGGTGCAGTATCGCTAAAAGAGAGAAAGAGAGAGAAAGAGAGGTAGGCAGGGAGGTAGGGGGTCGGGGAAGTGTCAGTGACGCCCAAGTGACACGAAGGTGACATGTCTCTTGAAATATTAGCCCGCCCGAGCGGAAGGAAGGACCAGCGGCGGGTGGAAATGGAAATTGACTCGCTGGGGGGTGAAGGTGGGGGGAGTGAGTGAGGGGTCTTCAATCCCCATTCAACTCTTTTTTTTTTTTTTTTTTTTTTTTTTTTTTTTTTTTTTTTTTTTTTTTTTTTTTTTTTTTTTTTTTTTTTTTTTTTTAGAATACAGTTTATAAAATTCGCCATCGTCCTACCTGATCTTTTTTAGGTGGAAGGGGGAGAGTTGTCAAAAAAAAAAAAAATAGGCAAAAAGAGATATATATTAATTTCTGGTAATTTAAATATTATGAGTATCTGTTAATACACACCTTCTGCATATCTTTAATAATAATATTACAATTTTATTACATTAACACGAGCACATTTCAATTCAGGCAATCACCGGGCTGCATCCTCAAGCAGAGGATAGTCCGTCGGTCCTGCAGTGGATCCCCAAGGCTGTACACTTAATTAGCAGAGCAAACACTGTTTCCAGATAGTATATGTTTCATGCTGTAATCAGTAATATGCACACTTCATGTACATAGCTAACTGGTTTTAGAAAATAAATGTTGCATAAACAATCGCGCATAAATTATACATTTTCATGAACAAATATAATGTGCGTAGCTTTCGTGTTTTTTTTTTTTTTTTAGTGAGTTGATGTGTAGTGCCTCTAACGTAGGGAGACTTGTCTGCTGGCCAATAAAATCACGTAGCAATAACCAGAACAAAATAATTAAATCTATGTTAATCGATGTACCCCTTCCCTTCTCCCCTACCTTACTCCTACCCCCTTTAAGTTCCTAAAATTGCATGAGTTTGGCCTTCAAAAAGTACATAAAGTGTAGGAAAGGAGGAAGAGGAGGAGGAGGAGAAGGAAGAGCAGGAGGAGGAGGAGGAGGAGGAGAAGGAGAAGAAGGAGGATGAGTAGGGGAGGAGGAGAAGGAGGAGGAGGAGGAGGAGGAGAATGAGGAGGAGGAGAAGGAGGAGGAGGAGGAAGATGAGGAAGAGGAGGAGAAGGAGGAGGAGGAGGAGGAGGAGAAGAAAGATGAGGAGGAAGAGGAGAAGTAGGAGGAGGAAGAGGAAGAGGAAAAGGAGGAGGAGGAGGAGGAGGAGGAGGAGGGTCATGGACTTATGGTGAGAGCGAATAGGGTGGAGTAGGCGAGGATGCGAGGGCAGGATAGGTTATTCAGTGAGGGAGGGAGGGAGGGAGGGGAAAGGAGGGGAAAAGGGGCCGACGGAGAGGGGATGGAGTCACAGGAGGTTTGGTGGGGGTGGGGGGAGGGGGGTCGCTTCAGTGAGGTAAAGAGGCAAGGGAGAGGAAGGGAGGGGAGAGGAAGAGAGGGGAGAGGGTGTGAGAAAGGGAGATGTGGAGAGGGAAGGGGGAGGGGAGAGTAGGGGAAGGGGGAAGAGAGGGGGAGAGAGGCTGGTAATGAAGGGGGGGAAGGGGAGAGGAGGTGAGGGGAAAGGGGAAAGGGGAGAGGGGAGGTTACTGTGGACATTACAACATTGGCATACTTCCTGGCGCCTTATCCACGCTGACGTTATAAAGGTTTTTGTCTTTCGCCAAATGCCTAACGATTCTGTTCAGCTTAGGGGGCATAACGAGTGGGTCTCGATCGAAGTGGCCCGTCCAATTTGGTCCCCCTAAAGCCGTCCAACAGCTGAATGGAATCGCCTGGCGACAGAGGTGCCAAAGATCGGCGTGGCGACCTCCCTTGTGTAATGGAAAGTTTTAATTAGGATTTTTTTTTTTTTTTTTTTTTTTTTTTTTTTTGAAAGGGATGATGCATGGGTTTAGGGAAAGTAACCGGTGGGGGGGGAAGGTGTAAGGGATCATGGTTAAAAATGAATAAGAAATGAAAAAAGATCACCTGGGAGAGGAGGGAAGAGGAGGGGGAGAGGAGGGAAGAAGAGAAGGGGAGAGGAGGGTAGTGAAGGGAAGAAGAGAAGGGGAAAGGAGGGGAGGGAAGGGGAGGGGAGGGGAGAGGAGGGTGGGGAGAGGGAAGGGAGAGGAGGGGAGGGGAGAGGGAAGTTTCACTATGATAGAGATTTCATGGGGGACTACAACTGAGAGAAGATGAATAAGGATTCCAATGAACAGAGAAGTCTCTTTTAGCGCCTCGCATAGCCACACTCGTTCTTCTCCACTCCTGGCGATCACTGACTACGGCTGAAGCGACCACCTTTGCCCTGTGTGTTGAGGCGTTCCCGTAAAGACTGAGAAGGAAGGCGGAAGAACGGTGTGCCATGCAAGAGGAAGATCTTTCGAAGTGTCTATGGAGGGGGTCGTACCACCTAATATGTAATAGTGCCACAGGAGTGAAAGTCATCGAAGATGAGGAAGCTGTGGCTACCAGAACGTAGGTAGGCTATCCTCATGAGCGGACCAGGAACTTAAAGGATTCTGCATTGGCGCTGTTAACTTCTGTAGGAGGTTTGTTTCTCCTGCACAGCCAGGAACCTCGGGCAATTTCTCCTCCCCATCCCAGGGGACTACGAAGAGGAGGGGAAGGGTTCCTCCCTATTACTCTTGTCTGAATCCGTGCCTGCTTGCTTGGAATACTTTCGGGGCCGCTGGTTTTGACGAGGAATAAAGTTCGCGGGTGGATTCCGGCTTTGTATTCGCGATGAATGAAGTTCGCGGTCAAGTTCTGGCTTGCTGTTAGCGCGGAATGAATTTCATTGTTGTATTTAGGTACTAAATTGGCGGGAAATAAGTTTCACGTTTTTATCCTGGGTCTCTATTCGCAAGGAATAATATTCACAGTCGTGTCCAGGGTCTCTTTAGGCGAGGAATAAATTTCGCAGTCATATTCCGGCTATATGTTGGCGGTTAATAAAATTCGCGATCATATTCCGGCTCTGTTTCTGGCGAGGATTAAACTTCACATTCATAGTCCTGCTCTGTTTGAGCAAAACATATACTTCGCGGTCGTATTCCGGCTCTGTATTGGCGGGCGATAAAATTCGCGGCCACAGTCTGGCTCTGTTTAGGCGGAGAGCAAAATTCGCGATCATAACCGAGTTCAGTTTTAACGAGAAATAAACTTGGCAGTCATAAGTTCATCTTTGCTAACAATAACACGATGGAGAACAGAGCAAAGTGAAGAACTGGAGAGTCAAGGAGGGGAAGAGAGGGAAGGAGGGAGAGAGAGGGAGGGAGGGAGGGGAAAAAGGGGAAAGGAGATAGGGAAAAAGAGGGCAAAGGGAGGGAGGGAGGGAAAAAGAGGGGAAAGGAGGGAAGGAGGGGAAACGAGTGAAGGAGGGGAAGGGAGGGAGGAAGGAAAAAAGAGGGGAAAGGAGGGAGGGAGGGAGGGAGAATGAGGGGAAATGAAGGAGAAAGAGGGGGAAAGGAGAGAGGGAGGGAGAAAGAGTGAGAAAGAGGGGAAAGGAGGGAGGGAGAGAGGGGAAAGGAGGGAATGAGGGGAAAAGAGGGAGGGAGGGAGAACGAGGGGAAAGGAGGGAGGGAGAACGAGGGGAAAGGAGGGAGGGAGGGAGGGAGAAAGAGGGGAAAGGAGGGAGGGAGAGAGAACGAGGGGAAAGGAGGGAGGGAGGGAGAGAGAAAGAGGGGAAAGATGGAGGGAGGGAGAAAGAGTGGAAAGGGGGGAGGGGGAAGGGAGCGTTTGGAAGAAGACCATAAATGTCAAGGGAAGAAGGAAGGAAGGAAGGGACGCCAAAGGGAAGGAAGGTCGATAGAAGGAAAGATTTAAGAGTCAAAAATTGAATGGAAGAGAGGGAGAGATTGAAAGTGAGTTGAGGGGAGTGAGGCTGGAGCGAGAGACATGAGGAAGAGGTGACGTCATAGAAGAGATGAAGAAGAATTTTGAGAAGAGATAGTGAAGTCTTAATTTTTTTTTTTTTTTTTTTTTTTTTTTTTTTTTGTGGAGTCGACGGTCATAAAAGATCCTGCGGAGCTCTGGTCCGTAGAGGATGTCACTATTGTCCTTAAACTATAGACTACAAAACTTAGACAATCAGTAGCACATATGGGATTAGATTTGAGGGAGAGAATTGAGGATGGAAGAGGTGGAAAAGGGAGAGGATGGGTGAGTGACGTGGGATTAAACTCACCACCTCACTCCCACGAAGTGGGAAGTGAAAAACCTCTGAAAGGGATAGACCTGTTAGTTGCGGCATGCCGATTTTTTTTTTTTTTTTTTTTTTTTACCGATTTTGGGTCGCCTCCCCGCCTGACGACAACTAGAATAAAATATGTTAAGTGTGTCGTCTTTATAACTAAGAAAAAATATATAGATATTATTCTTAATTTTTTCCCTGAAAAACATCAGGCAATTTTTTAAAAATTTATAGTAAAATGATTAAATAGATATATAAATAAATGAATTAGTAAATAGATGAATAAATGAATAAATGTTTGAGGTGATCTTGATCTTAACATTGACCTGATTGCTCCCAAAATTGGTCAGAAACTCGACCAGAAACGATACCTTGAGTTCGGACTTCGTGTTGAGGCTTGTCAGTAGTTAGGTGTGGGTTACCAGCTGACCTGGTAAGGGGATTGGAAGAGAGGGGATTACTAGAAGAGAAAGAGAGGGGAGAAAGAGGGCAAGAAAAGAGAGAAGAGAGATGAGATGGCTGCTCGACCTTCAAGAAAATTCGAAGAAGATGGAAATGTGCAGAAGATGGAGGCAGATAGCTCTGGATAAGGCAAAAAGGATGCTGGTGGGTTTGGAGGGGGGATATATTTTGGAGGAAGAATATTTTCCAGGAAGGACACTTCAAGAAGTATCTTTCTTCATGAAGTGTTCTTCCTCTAAAATATTCTTCATCCAATTGCCCTTCCTTCAAGTATCTTTCTTCATGAAGCGTTCTTCCTCCAAAATGTTCTTACTTCAAACCCCCTTCCTTCTAGATACTTGAAAGAAGGGCAATTTGAGGAAAATATTTTGGAGGAAGAAAGATATTTGAAGGAAGTGCAATTGGAGGAAGAATAATTTGGAGGAAGAATAATTTGGAGGAAGGACACTTCAGGAAGAAATATACTTAAAGGCAGGGCAATTGGAGGAAGGACACTTCAGGAAGAAAGATATTTGAATGAAGGGCAATTGGAGGAAGACAATTTTGGAGGAAGAACACTTCAGGAAGAAAGATATTTGAAGAAAGGCAATTGGAGGGAGAACATTTTGGAGGAAGAATATTCTGGAAAAAAATACTTCATGAAGAAAGATACATGAAGGAAGGGCAACTGGAGGAAGAATATTTTAGAGGAAGAACACTTCATGAAGAAAGATACTTGAAGGAAGGGCATTTAAAGTAAGAACATTCTGGAGGAAGAACGCTTCATGAAGAGAGATACTTGAAGGAAGGGCAATTGGAGGAAGAACATTTAGGAGGAAGAACACCTCATGAAGAAAGATACTTGAAGGAAGGGTTATTGGAGGAAGAACATTTTGAAGAGAGAAAGATACTTGGTGGAAGAACATGAGAAGAAGAACATTTGGGAGGAATAACACTTGAGGTAGAACTTTTGAAAGAAGAACATTTACGAGGAAGAACGCTTGAAGAACATTAGGAAGAAAGCTACTGGAAGGAAGGACACTTGGTGAAAGAACTTTTGGAGGAAGAACATTTAGGAGGAAGAACACTTGAAGAACATTAGGAAGAAAGCAACTTGAAGGAAGTACCCCTGGTGAAAGAACTTTTGGAGGAAGAACATTTGCCAGGAAGAACACTTGAAAGAACACATGGAGGAAGACCACCTGAAATATGACCATTTGGAGGAAGAACACTTTGGAGGAAGAACATTTGGAGGACGGAAATGTAATGGAAGATAGAAAGGGAATGTTAATCCTTAAGCGTCCGTTGAGGGTTCAAGTAAGATCATCAAGCTCAAGCCTAAACAAAGTTCTTAAAGGGGAACGACAGGCCTCAAGGAAAAATAAGACAAAGAAGATACAAAGAACAAAGAAAAAAACGTAAAAAGATTAGAAAGAAAAGAAGACATCTGATAAATAAATAAATAGATGAATTAATAGATAATTGAATAAATAATATTGGGAATTTAGAAAGAGAAAGAGGTGAGGAAGAACTAGATGGAGAGGAAATGTAAAGAGAAAAGATATACGTGGTCTAGAAAATGATTTAGAATTAGAAAACAAATAATTAAAAATAAAAGTTAAAAAAGAGGAAGAAAGAGTGGGAGATCTTAAAGAGTCAAAATG
>NC_134792.1:63260744-63265744 GCF_046742065.1 Oratosquilla oratoria
AGCAGGAGGATGTGTTGGAGGAAGAGGAAATGAAGGAAGAGGTGATGCTCGAGGAAGAGGAGGAGGAAGAGGAAGAAGAAAGATTGGAAGAAGAGGAGGGAGAAGAGGAGCAGGAGGATGTGTTGGAGGAAAAGGAAATGAAGGAGTAGATGATGCTTGAGGAAGAGGAGGAAGAGTAAGAAGGAAGATTGGAAGAAGAGGAGGGAGAAGAGGAGTAGGAGGGTGTATTGGAGGAAGAGGAAATGAAGGAAGAGGTGATGCTCGAGGAAGAGGAGGAGGAGGTGGAGGAAGAAGAAGAATAAGATTGGAAGAAGAGGAGGGAGAAGAGAAGCAGGAAGATGTGTTGGAGGAAGAGGAAATGAAGGAGGAGATGATGCTCGAGGAAGAGGAGGAGGAAGAGGAAGAATAAGATTGGAAGAAGAGGAGGGAGAAGAGGAGCAGGAAGATGTGTTGGAGGAAGAGGAAATAAAGGAAGAGGTGAGGCTCGAGGAAGAGGAGGAGGAAGAGGAAGAATGAAGATTGGAAGAAGAGGGAGGAGAGGAGCAGGAGGATGTGTTGGAGGAAGAGGAAATGAAGGAGAAGATGATGCTCGAGGAAGAGGAGGAGGAGGAGGAAGAGGAAGAAGGAAGATTGGAAGAAGAGGAGGGAGAAGAGGAGTAGGAGGATGTGTTGGAGGAAGAGGAAATGAAGGAGGAGATGATACTCGAGGAAGAGGAGGAGAAAGAAGAGGAAGAAGGAAGATTGGAAGAAGAGGAGGAAGAAGAGGAGCAGGAGGGTATGTTGGAGGAAGAGGAAATGAAGGAGTAGATGATGCTCGAGGAAGAGGAGGAGGGGGAGGAGGAGGAGGAAGAGGAAGAAGGAAGAGGAAGAAGGAAGATTGAAAGAAGAGGAGGGAGAAGAGGAGCAGTAGGATGTGTTGGAGGAAGAGGAAATGAAAGAGGAGATAATACTCGAGGAAGAGGTGTAGGAGGAAGAGGAAGAAGGAAGATTGGAAGAAGAGGAGGGAGAAGAGCAGCAGGAGGGTGTGTTGGAGGAAGAGGAAATGAAGGAGTAGATGATGCTCGAGGAAGAAGAGGAGAAGGAAGAGGAAGAAGGAAGACTGGAAGAAGAGGAGGGAGAAGAGGAGCAGGAGGATGTGTTGGAGGAAGAGCAGAAAGTGATGTTGAAGGAAGATCAGATGTTGGAGAAAGAGGAAGATCGGCGGCAAGAGATGGAGGAAGAAGAGTAGATGTTGGAGGAGGAAGAGGAGAGGATGTTGGAGAAAGAGGACCAGAAGATGTTGAAGAGGGAAGGAATAGTTGTAGATGTCGAGGGAAGAGGAGGAAGAGGAAGAGGAAGGGATGCTGGAGGAAGAGGAGAGAATAATGAAGGAGGAGGAAGAGGGTGTATTAGAGGAAGAGCAAAGAATAATGGAGGGAGAGGAAGAGGAGGAAGAAGAGGGTGTATTGGAGGAAGAACAGAATAATGGAAGGAAAGGAAGAGGAGGAGGAAGAGGAAGAGGAAGAAGAGGAGGAGGAAGAGGAAGAGGAAGAAGAGGAGGAAGAAGAGGAAGAACATTTGAGGATATGCAAAGAAACTAGGGTAGTAGAGGAGAGAGGAAGAGGAAGAGGAACGGGTGTCGGGCGGGAGGGGGTGGGAGGGAAGGAGAGGGGAGGAAGAAGAAAGTGGAAAGTCGAAAGAGTTGGGAAAAGAAAAGAGAGCTGGCTGGAGTATGCATGGAACAAGAAAAGAGAGAGATAAATAAAAAAGAGGAAGAAAGAAAAGAATAAACGGAAGGAGAGAGAGAGGAAGGAAAATGAAAGGGGAAGGGCGAGGAGGAGGAGGAGGAGGAGGAGGAGGAGGAGGAGGAAGGTAAATCTCGAGGAGGCACGAGGAGAGTAGGAAGATCGACCTGAGAGGAAGCGGTGGGCGATTTCGTCTAAGGGGGAACCTTGAGACCAATTGTGGACTCGGAGTGGAAGGAAGGGTGGACTGGATGGACATAGAATGTGGAAGCAGGATAAGGAGTGATAACCACGGAGGATGGAGAGAAGGTAAGAGAGAGAGAGAGAGAGAGAGAGAGAAAGAGAGAGGGAGAAAGAGAGAGAGAGAGGGAGAAAGAGAGAGGGAGAGAAGAAAGACTAGAAAATACACAAGGATAAGAAGAGAAGGAGGAGGAGAAAGAGGAGAAGAAGGAAGAAGGAGGAGGAGGTGAGGAGGTGAAGGAAGAGGAGGAGAAGAAAGCAAGTATATTTTGAGAGAGAATAAGACCGTCCCATGAGAAATACTGAGCAGAGAAGAGAAAAAAGAAGGACAAGGAGAATATAACACAAAGGAGAGGTTTTGGAGAACATAAGAAGAGAGTGGGGGGGTGGGGGGTGGGGGGAGATGTTTGTGAGGAGGAGTCAGGACTTGGGGGGGGAAGGTGGGGAACGGGGGGGGGAGAAAGGAAAGCCTTGGGGGGCTTAGAAATTGTATCTAAAGAATAGGAAGTGGTAGTAGTGTCTGGAAATGAAGATGTTACCAACAAGAATGTAACCAGATCCTGGAAGAAAGTCTGGAATGAGGAGGATGTGGAAGAGGGAGGAGAAGAGGAGGTAGGTCGTGGTGATGGGGGGGATGGGGGGATGGGGGGAGAGATCCTGGTCGATCCCGAAGATAAGCTGGGAGTTGTAGGAGTGGGAGTAGGAGGGAAGGGATTTGAACTGGATTGCTTGGGTTTTCCATAAGGGTTTTGGATTGTTCAGTATTCAAGCAAGGAGTTGAGTTGGGGTAGGAAGGTCAGTGGAGAAGGTAAAACAAGAGGAACCGAAGTGATGGTAGAAATATGTGTGTGTGTGTGTGTGTGTGTGTGTGTGTGTGTGTGTGTGTGTGTGTGTGTGTGTGTGTGTGTGTGTGTGTGTGTGTGTGTGTGTGTGTATGGGTGTAAAGGTATTTGAAATGAGGACCTCAGCAATCTAGGCATCATTTAAGGTCAACGAAATGATGACGTCAGATATGTATGTGGTAAGGTCGTTGGAATGGTGATGTCAATAACGTGGTTGTGATTTAAGGTCAAGGAAGGTGGTCAGGAAGATAGATGTAAGTTAAGATCAGGAAAACGACGGCGACAAGAAGGAGCGCTTAATTTAAGGTTGATAGTATGACGTCAGAAATGACCTTGTAAATTAAGGATAGTGAAATAATATCGTTGAAGGTATATATGATTTAAGGTCACTAAAATACTAGTACGAGATGTAAGTGAAGGTCATTGAAATGATGATGGCAGTAAAATTAACAAAGGTAAAACAAAACTATAAGGTCAGCATGGTGACGTCAAGACAGCACATGGAAGTTAAGGTCAGGTTTATAAGGTGCACATAAATTAAGGTCAATGAAATGATGACGCCATGAAAGCGCATATAAAAAAAGGTCACTAAGATGACATGAAGAAACCAAATTATGATTTAAAGTCAGATTCAGTTTTCTTTTTTATTTATCTATTAATCTTATTAATTCATTCATTTATTTATGGTATTTTATTTTATTTTCTCTATTAATTAATCTATGCTACCTTATTGTATTCATTTATCTGTTTGCTTTATTTAATTCTTCATTTATTTGTTTATATATTCATTCATCTGTTTATTTATTCAATTACTTATTTTCAAATAAACGCGCAGGCATTGTTTAATAGAATTAAGCTTGAAGAAAGACCAAACAGAAATGGTCCTCAAGTTCGGAATAGTTTAGGATCCATGATAAGGACTTTGGTTCTCTATAAGCCTAAACGCAAACTAAGACACAGGCAAAACAGCCGACGCAGGCGACACAGGTGACGCAGGCGACACAGGTGACGCAGGCGACACAGGTGACGCAGGCGACACAGGTGACGCAGGCGACACAGGTGACGCAGGCGACACAGGTGACGCAGCACAGAGCAAAGACAGACATCCAGTTGTAGAATTGAAGTAGATTTTTAATGTCTTTCTCATTTGGAATTATTCTGGACGTACCTTCTACCTCAGCATTTCAAGTGAAAGAGAAGTTCAAAATGTACTTCAACTCAACATCAGGAAGTCTGCCTCGCCTGTGTCGCCTGTGTGGCCTGCGCCTCAGTTTGCGCTTAGGCTTAAGGTGCTATAAAGTTCCAGGATTAAGGACTTAAATCCTCGGCGCACACGAAGGATCTTCCAAGGATTTATGGCAAATATGTCCTTTTTGCAAAGTCATTGTTGACTTGGAGATAGAAAAAAAAAAGAGAAAAAGAAAATGAAATGTGTGCCCACTCGCCCCCTCCCGCAAAAAAACACCAGTAATAGCGGTGTCATTATCTTTTCAATTGTGTCTGTCATAGAACTCAAATGGAATAATGTTAGATTACGGTAACTATATCATACAGCTGAGCAGCGTGTTGTTGTCGGAGAGAGAGAGAGAGAGAGAGAGAGAGAGAGAGAGAGAGAGAGAGAGAGAGAGAGAGAGAGGTAGGGGCAGCTTATGTCACAGTTCTCCTCTTCAAGGACGACCTTGAAGCTGCTCTGGATGTTAATGGAGGATGACTAATCCTTGATAGAAAGTACTTCGAGTTACAGACGACAGCGGAAGTCATTGTCTTGTTCCAGGATCAAGGTTCCTGTTCCTCATTGTTGGTCCTTCGTTGTCGGGGAGGAGGAGGGTAGGAGGAGCCTCTGTTCCTTCAGGTAATTGTTTCCCATTGGTCCTTCTTCTAACTGGTAACACGAAGTGCCCGGAAGGGCGAGTGGTGGTTGTTTTTCCCATATAAGTAATTTGAGGGACAAAGTCGTCGTTTCGGTCTATTGGTATATGATGATGATGATGGTAGTCCGTCGATTACGACGATGACAGCTTCTTCTCAGAGGTTCTTAACATGTGTATAACCCAGTGTTTCTTAATCTGAGTTCGATCGAACCCCAGGGGTTCGGTGAGTCAGTTTTCGGGGTTCGGCGGTTCGACGCATTTCTGAAATTGTCTCTAAGAGGCAACAGCAAAAGTCACATTGATTTGCAATAAATATTCGTTAT
>NC_134792.1:63273244-63275744 GCF_046742065.1 Oratosquilla oratoria
GTGGTGGTGGTGGTGGTGGTGGTGGTGGTGGTGGTGGTGGTAAAGGCGAATACGGAAGTGGTGTTGACAAAAGAGCGGATGGTGTTAGTAGTGGTCTCAGTCACCTAAATAATGAAACTGAAGTGTCGGTGTTGTCATGGTGATCGGCTCTTGGTGTCATTGGTGGTGTGAATGTTGAAACTGTTGTCAGCTCCGTCAGCTTTAGGCTCTTCTTCATGTTGTCAGTTTCTACTTCTTACTTGTCTTCATGACATACCCGTACCTGTCACAAATCTTCGCTGGCTCGTCTTGGCTCTGGTCGGGTGGTCTAGCTTAGACTGGAGGTCCACTTGGACCGGTGATCCGAGATCGAGCCCCAGAGAACTGGCCACTGTATCTGGGGCCTATTTTGACCTCGTTTATGATACCTGGGCTCTTGCCCGGAAGACCAAAGACGTCTTTGACAACCGGAGCTTTGAAGGAAGCCCTCTGTATGCTAGTCACCGTGAGTACCAGCCGTAGTGTCTAAGTCAGAGGTACGACTGATTGATGTCACAAGCTCAACATGTGCAACACTCAAACAAACCAAATAAACCCATTTCTCTCTCTCTCTCTCTCCCTCTCTCTCTCTCTCTCTCTCTCTCTCTCTCTCTCTCTCTCTCTCTCTCTCTCTGTATATATATATATATATACATATGTGTGTGTGTGTGTGTGTGTGTGTGTGTGTGTGTGTGTGTGTGTGTGTGTGTGTGTATGTGTGTGTGTCTGTGTGTGTGTGTGTGTATGTGTGTGTGTGTGTGTGTGTGTGTGTGTGTGTGTGTGTGTGTATGTGTGTGTGTGTGTGTGTGTGTGTGTGTGTGTGTGTGTGTGTGTGTGTGTACATGGAGATTATTAGAGAGGAGAGAAAGAAAGGAAACGTTCATATATCTGGATGAAGAGCAACTGAGATAGAAACCTTCAAATGCCTGGCATTATTTTTTCTTTCACAGTCAGATAACTCAGAAATGGAGACTAACAATAGGATCAGGAGGATAAATCATATCACTTTTGTATACCTTATTCAAGAACAGAGGTGACCTGACTCAGTGAAGGGCATCCTATTCACAGCAGAACTCAGGTCAATCTCCACTCAGGGAATTGAAGGCCGGGTCCTCAATTCTCAATCAAAGAGCAGACCCTCCCCCCCCCCCCCAAAAAAAAAAGATGATCAAAGAACTTATGAACAAGATGAACAATGAAGGTTAAAGACTAAACCTAGATATTCTCGAATGTCGTATATATCCAACGTGGACAGGCGAGACGTAGGAAAAATGGACGAGAATGGGCGCCCTCTCTATTCGCCCGAGGTCCCCAACCATATGCCCTCACCCACACGCCCATTGTTCATGTCTCTGTTCATAAAAGCCATGAATGGCCTGTTCATTATAGTTAAGGAAAGGAGGGGGTTGCTCTTGGGCGATCAATACTCCGGGCGTCAATAAAATTGAGTTAGTAGTTAGGGAGTCGGGTAGTTACCCTCAAACAGCCCAGTAACGTTACTTTATGGCCTCTTCCTCCGTCGTTTCTGGCCGTTGAGGAAGGCGCCGCGCCGTGGTGGTGACGGCGTTACTCCGCCGTGTTGACAAGGTGGAAACAATAACAAGGAGGCGTGTTGGGGTGAGGAAATGTCACTAAGGTCACGAGATCTCTGGAAGACACGAAGCTCCACACGAAGAATAGGAGACGCGGTTATTGTCCACCCGACTGCGACGCGTCTGATTGTCTCTGTGTGTTAGCGAGCGGACGCTCATCCTTTAAGCCAAACTTCGTGTTATGTTGACTGTCACAGTTGTCTTGCTCTTGAAGCCAAATCGTTCCATCGTCCCCCCCCCCCCCGTACTATACAGGATTCCGGCCTTGAAGCGGGTGGGTTTTATTATATTGACAGTCCCGAGTTTTGCAACAAAGGAATGACCGTTTAGGGTCGTCTTAAGATTATGCGTTCGACATAACAGCATGGAGATTTTATCCTAGAGAGAAAGAGCAAGAGAGACCCCCCTTCCCCCCCCCTCCCCCACTGGAAGGAGGGAGAGGGGTGACAGGGCAAAACCGACCTTCGGCCCTCTGGACCCAAAGCCTGGATCGGGCTTCGCAGCCCGGAACAGGAACCGGGGCACTATAAAAGACCAAATGCCCGTAACTCGCCAACGTCCTCCGCGTTTTACAGCGAGACTGGCGTTGCCGGGCTGAGGGTCCGGGAACTCCGGGAACCTAGAAGACTTCACTTGTACACCAGACTCTGGGGCTGGACCTCCAGTCTGGGGACATCGGAGCCAGATGTGACCTTAGGGCTTATACTTCACAGTGTCAACGATTAAAAAAACAACAACAACAGGGATGCTTGACAGACTCTATACGTATAATATCTAAAAACTTCTTTATACCAAAATGGGCCTGGACCTCCACTCTGGGGACACCAGCGCCAGATATGACCTTAGGGGTTATACTTCACAGTGTCAACGATTAAACAAACAACAACAAC
>NC_134792.1:63295744-63298244 GCF_046742065.1 Oratosquilla oratoria
TTCGGAAATGAAATTTTATATTGCCAGAATATTGACTGATTATCTTGTTGGAGTGGGAGAATGAGGTCTCTTACATACTTACGTACATACATGCATACGTACATACATACATACATACGTACATACATACATTACATATATACATGAGTACATGTGTACATATGCATATATACATACATGCATACAAACATATACATATGCATATATGCATACATGCATCATAACATATACATATGCATATATATATATATATATATATGTATATATATATATATGTATATATACACACAATGTTGTGTTTCGCCGGCGTTAATGCCAAAGGTAGAGTCATGTGGATTTAATTCGCAGAACGTGTGCTGCATTCGGCATTACTGTTTGCGAATAATACCAAAGGCCGAAGCTGATGTGATGCTGGAAGAGGCTGGAGGAGGAGGAAGAGGAGGAGGAGGAGGAGGAGGAGGAGGAGGAGGAAATGGAAGAGGGGGAGGCGGAGGAGAAAGAGAAAGAGGATAAAGAAGAGAGGGGAGGAGGTGGAGGAAGAAGAATGAAAGTGAGGAGGAGGAAGATGAATGAAAGTGAGGAGGAGGAAGAGAAAGAAGAGGAGAGGGAGAACGAAGAGGATGAAGAGGAGGAGGAAAAGAAGTAGGAAGAGGAGGTAGAAAAGAGGAGGAAGAAGGAGGATAAGGAGAATGTGTCTGAGGAGATTAAGGAAAAGGTGAAGGATAAGTAACAGTGGATTGAGATGGAGGAGATTGAAAGAGAAGAGATGGAGGAAGAGAAGATTGATATAGAAGATGAAGAAGAAAAGGAGGAGGAGGGTGAAGATAAATAGGAAGAGAATAAAAAGGAAGCTGAGGATTGGAAATTACATATACCTCTCGTGAAATAGATTTACTTTCACACACGCACGCACACACACACACACACACACACACACACACACACACACACACACACACACACACACACACACACACACACACACACACACACATACACACACAAACACACACACGCGTCAGGGATTGAATACAATGACGACAACGACGACGACGATGTTGGTGGTAGTTGTGATGTTGGTGGTGGTATTACTAGAAACAAACCTGTTTTAAGTACTGGAAGCAGCATGCTGGACGTTGGGCGAAATACCTTTTGTCCAGTAGGCAGAAGCAGTAAGCGATTTGCTCAAAGCTTTGGTTGTGGCGGCGACCGACCAACGCGATTTAGAATATTTCTTCGACAATAATCTCTCTGCCGAGGAAGGAACGTGGCTACAGAACGCGCATAGGCTTACTTCTGGTTGGCCTGACTTTGCTTGTCTTGTCTTAGCTTTGCCTCACTTGGCTCTGATTGGCTAGATCGTAAAGATGAATAAAATCGCCTGGCGGCAGCCAAGTGTAAGCACCATCAGGTAAGGAAGGGGTTTGGGAAATGCAAATGGTGTTCAACACCAACCATGTAGCTAGCAGGACAAAAGATGGATCAATTCTGACACCGATGCAAAATCATTTTCATCATCGTAGACTGATCACAAAGTCCCCAACCATAGACATTATCACCAAAGACGTCGGTTTTCTTACTTGCACCATTTACACCTTGTGGACTTTCGTCTCTATTGACACCAACACCACTGACATTATTTCCACCAATCATCTCAGTATCATCACCACTATAACGTTATTATACTAACACCAACACCATTGCCACCGTTAGCAGTAAGCTATTTGCACCAGTGCCAATTACCACCAGTGTCACAATCACTATCACCATCAAGGAGAACGTCCTTATACTAGCACCGTCTTCATAAAACCCACCACCAACACCAACACAACATGGAGGTCATCAGACTTGCACCAACACTTGCACCACCTCTACAACTGGTGTTATCACCACCGTTACTGACATCAACACCATCACTAATGTCAACACCACCACTAACATCAACACCATTAACACTAGTAAAGCCACTTGCATCAGTACTATTTGCAACACACTATACACCACTACTATCACCACTTCCACCAACACCATTATTTTCACCAATTATGATGCTGCTTATGCCTCTTAATCCCCTGCGGAAAAAATTAATAATAATAAAAAACATAAAAACAAAAACAACAACAAAATTGACAAGCAAGCGATCCGATATGATAAGAAGAGAAACAAGAAGGAGGGGAAGTAGGAAGAGAGAGAGAGAGAGAGAGATTTGTTTGTTTTAATAAATTTATTACGCCCGTGGGCGGCAAACAATAGTACATCTATCACAGCATTGTGTTAGAGGACATGTCATATATTATATACATTCTTTAAATGGAGACATAGTACAATAATCATTCAGGATTCCCCGAAATGGTGATGGCGGGATAGTGGTACTATGTAAGTGTTTACATATAATCATCATGCCCCGTCTCCGGGGAATATTGTCTGTCACTATGGGTCACTGGAGACAATAATACCAAGGGTGTTCGTATTACGACGGTTACACAGCCCGTACGGTGAT
>NC_134792.1:63303244-63313244 GCF_046742065.1 Oratosquilla oratoria
AGAGAAAGAGAGATAGAGAGAGAAAATGGAAGGAGAGGGGGAGAGGGGTTGGGAGAGGGTGGGAGAGTGTGGGAGGGGGTGGAGGAGGGTGGGAGGGGGTGGGAGAGGGTGGGTGGGAGGATGGGGGGGGGGGAGCCTCGTAAATGAAAACTGGCGTGCTCGGACCCTATGTTAAGCCGTCGGAATACCTCAGCCACCGCCATCCCGGATGCAAAGACCACCAGAAGCTGTTCCGGGTTGTTCCCGCTGGTGGCCCCGGACGTATCTCATCACAGTGGCTGAGCTTCTTCATACAAGGATCCGGGATCTCTTCTCTCTCTCTCTCTCTCTCTCTCTCTCTCTCTCTCTCTCTCTCTCTCTCTCTCTCTCTCTCTCTCTCTCTCTCTCTCTCTCTCTCTCTCTCTCTCTCTCTTTTGAGGGCGGGGGTGATTATATGTGTGCGCGCGACCACGTTTTTTCAACTTCACATGACCGTTCCTGACCCCCTGGTGCAATGCCTTTGTCCCCCAAACTTAGATTTTAATTCTTAATCCGAAAAACTCCAACAGGGTGATCCAAGAACATATATACACAGTATACACACCGTCAGGAATTGCCTTTAGGGGGTAAAAGCTCCTACTTTTCACGACATTAGGGACACCCCTACGGACCAGATACACGCATTGTTTACGATTGGGTGCTAATCTTCACTCAGAAAAATGATGATGGTTATTAGCCCCTGCTGTACTTCCGTCCTCCCCTCCATGGATCTCTATGGATAGAAACGCTGGTTAAAGAGCGACAAAATATAATCCATCTTCGTTTTCGTCTTCGTCGTCATCTGCTTTTTCTTTTTCTTCGTCTTCCTCTTTTTCTTCCTCCTCTCTTTTTCTCTCTCTTTGTCTCTCTCTTTTTCTCTTCATCCCACTTGTCTTCGTTCTCTTTCCTCTTCCTCTTCCTCTTCCGTGTCCCCTCTCCCTTCTCCTTCTCTTTTCTTTCCTCTTCCCCTTTTTCACTTCTTGTTCTTCGTTTTCTTCTACTTCTTCTCTTATTGTTTTTCTTTATCTTTCTCTGCCACTTCTCCTTCTCGTCTCTCTCTCTCTCTCTCTTTTCTTTTCCCTTCCCCATATGCCCTTTCTCTTCTCTTTCGTCCTCTATTTCTCTTCCTCCTCCTCATTCTTCTATTTATTGTTCCCCTTCTCCTCCCCATTCCCCTTCCCCTCCTCCTTCCCCTTCTCCATCTCCTCCTCTTTCCTCTCCTCCTCTTACTCCTCTTCCTCCTCCTTCTCCTCCTCCTCCTTCGTCTTCCTCTACATCGCTTTACCTTTACCCTCCTCCTCCTCCCCCTTCCCTCCTCCCCTCCTCCCCTCCTCCTTTTCCTCTTCCTCTACATAGTTTTACCTTTTCCCTCCTCCTACTCTTCCTCCTCCTTCTCCTCCTCCTCCTCCTTCCTCTACATCATCTTACCTTTCCCTTTCTCCTCCTTTTCCTTCTCCTTTTCCCTCTTCTCCAATTCTATCGGTTTTTTTTTTTCTTCTTCAGCTCCCTCCGCCCCAGGAGCGTCGTTAAGAACGACAACAACATCGGAGTTCGTTCCGACTCTTGTCGATATAATGATTCTTTCGGTTTAAGTTTTTTTTTTTTTTTTTTTTTTTTTCCTAGGTGGTCATGACATACGCGACTTTTTCTCTTCTCTCTCTCCCTCTCTCCCTCTCTCTCCCTCTCCCTCTCTCTCTCTCTCTCTCTCTCCCTCTCCCTCTCTCTCCCTCTCTCTCCCTCTCCCTCTCCCTCTCTCTCTCTCTCTCTCTCTCTCTCTCTCTCTCTCTCTCTCTCTCTCTCTCTCTCTCTCTCTCTCTCTCTCTCTCTCTCTCTCTCTCTCCTCTCTCTTTTGTGTTCCCAGCCATCGTATCCTGTCACAGGAGTCTATTTACAGGATTCAGGACCATCTTGATCTGCATCCTTCATCTATATTATAAAAAAATACTCTCCTCTCCATTTAAGACTACCTTCCCCCTCCCCCCCCCGAAGACTCCCACCATCTTGATGAACAAGGAGGCCCTCAATTGCCTCCAGTAAAGCCTTCGTGATTAAAGACTAAGAAAAGAAGACTTCCCCCCGGAGGAGAAGGCCCTGGCTCTCAAAGACCGTCTTGATTAACGTGTTAGCGATAACAGATTAAAAAGAAAGATAGGATTTGTCATTAGTACATAGACCGAATTTGCCCCGTCATTGGGACAATCCCCGTGTAAGGGTAAAGGGTCTTTTGGTATATGTACGTGTTGTTAAGATAAAACAGAGGGGGGGAAAGAGAGAGAGAGAGAGAGAGAGAGTTGGGGGGATGGAGGAGAGAGAGACATAGAGAAAGAGAGTAGGGGAACGGAGGGGGAGAGGGACAGACAGACAGAAAGAGAGAGAAAGAGAGAGAGGGGGGAGACGGAATGGGGGAGAGAGAGAGAGAGAAAGAGGAGAAAGAGAGAGGGACGGAGAGGGATAGAGAGAAAGAGAGAGAGGGACGGAAGGGAAGAGAGACAGAGAGGGAGAAAGAGATAGATTGATAGAGAGAGAGAGAGAGAGAAAGAGATAGATAGAGAAAGAGAGAGAGAGACAGACAAAATTTTCACACAGAACGAGAATCCGACAAGAAATAATGGTCTCAAACTGTAAGGAAATATATTTAATTCGGAAGTGGGCAGAAACAACTTCGCCAACCGTGTAGTTAATGAATGGAATAAACTTTCTACAGAGGCAGTGCAATGTAGTTCAGTTCGAAGCTTTAAGATTCGTTTAGATAAACACCTAAGCAAGATGCTGTAATGCCTGCCATTTATCTTATATCATTTGTCTGTTTATTATTATTTGTTTGGTTTTCATTTATTATTATCTGTGAATTTATTATTATTTACTATTGTCCTGTTTGTTTATTATTTAACTATACCTATGCATTTGTTTATTTTGTTTATTATCATTTCTGCTGTTATAATTTTTATTTGTTTATTCATTTATCATTATATATTTTTTTCGCATCTGACCTAGTTATGGACCAAAAGGTCTCCTGTTGGCATGCTCCTCTTTTGTAATCCTTTGAAAAAAAGTGGGAGAGAGAGAGGAGGACGGAGAGAGAGAGAGAGAGAGAGAGAGAGAGAAAGAGAGAAATCTAGTGACGAATATTTAAAGCGACCGAGAGTGTATAAAGAGAGCTGTAAGATGTGTATACAACAAACCTGTAATATACATGGAAGTAAACTTCAAAATACATGTATAAATTCAAGTCTAGTAATTAGTAATTCTAACCATTTCATCTGTCGAGCCAATTTGTACCAGACTCAGGTGTAGCTGATTGCTATGCTCTAAATTGCCCCTAATTAGGCATTTAGAAAATACCGAAATATCAACATTCCTGATGATTGATTAGGGACTGCTGGTAGAGTATTGGTGATCAGGAGAAATTGACTGTTAGGATGATTTATAATCAGGGAATACCGGATTGCCATATTTATTATTAAATCAGGGAGTTTTTTATTCTTTAATTTTCTTTTATTTATCTTTTATTTTATTTTATTTTATTTTATTTTGTTTATCATTTATTATATTTTATTTTATCTTATTTATTTATTTATTTATTTATTTATTTATTATTATTATTTTTTTTTTTCATGTAGGTAGGTTATGATTGGTCATCAGTAGTGTTGCTAATAAGAGATTTGTTGACTTATCAAGACCCTTGATAATTAATTAGGGACTCAAAAAAACAGTAGTTCTGTTGGTCATTAGGGCGTGCAAAGTCGTCAGAATTGTTGAGTTTTATGAAATATCAGAGTATTGGGAATTTAAATTAGGGAATACTGAGTTATTGCAACCAGAAGTAGAGGATGGCGGATGACCAAAATTATGGTTAGAAATTGATAGGAAGGGAATACAAGATTATTAAGATTTTTGTAATTAAAGAGAGATTGATATTCTTTCAGGTAATTTTGGTTTCTGTTTTTATTTTTATTTTATTTATTTATTTATTTTGTTTATTTATGTAATTATTTCTTTTTCTATTTGTGTGTTTATTTATTTTTCCAAGGTGTGGAGGAGGAGGAGGAGGATGTATTTGCACCCAGACAATTATTATTATTATTATTATCATCATCATCATCATCATCATCATCATCATCATCATCATCATCATCATCATCATCATCATCATCATCATCATCATCATCATTATCTTTGTTATCATCACCATCATCATCATCATCATAATTATCATCATCATCATCATCATCATCATCATCATTATTATTATTATTATTATTATTATTATTATTATTATTATTATTATCATTATTATTATTATTATTATTATTATTATTATTATTATTATTATTATATTATCATTTTAGTAGTAGTAGTAGTAGTAGCATTGTTATTAATATCATTATTATTATTATCATTATATATTTATTTCTTTTGGAACGGCCTTTTGGTTCATAATTAATTCATATTACGTCGTCAACTCACATGATGATGACATTTCCCTGGTCAGATATGTTTTTTATTGTCTTCCGTCCACCACACAGACTCTTCTCTCTTTGGTAGAACGCGTTTGACCAAAATTTACCCGATTTCATTTATTTGTTATTTATTTGTTTAATCGTTCGTTTGTTTGTCTGTGTTTGTTTTGTTTGTTTCCTGTAGGGACCTATGGGATTCATGGGCGTCATGAAACTAGATAAAGATAGATAGGTAAAAATGAAATTAAGTGAATACAGGTATTCAAATGTAAAACCCTTTAAAATATTTGATGCAGTAATGTGTTGTTATTGTTATTATTATTATTATTATTATTATTATTATTATTATTATTATTATTATTATTATTATTATTATTATTATTATTATTATTATTATTATTATTATTATTATTATTATTATTATTATTATTATCATCAGTAGTAGTAGTAGTAGTAATAGTATATATTATCATCATTGTTATTATTATTATTATTATTATTATTATCATTATTATCATTATTATTATTGTTATTATTACTATTGTTATTATTATTATTATCATTATTGTTATTACTATTATTATTGTTATTGTTATTGTTATTGTTATTATTATTATTATAATTATTATTATCATTAATATTATTACTGTTCTTATACCAATATGTTATCGTTATCATTATTCTATTTGCAGGTAAGCACCGTGGAAGAAGAGTCGTGGCTGTCGGTCGGCACCTCGTTAGAAAGAAGGTTCTGGAATCGAGAAGGAAGGTGAGTGGGACTCGAAAGTCCTCCATGTCTCAACAGAAGCTTAGACGAGAACGCGCCTTTTTTTTCACTATAACGAGCCCCGGGCTGTACCCGTCCCGGCTTCACCGGGGTGCTCGGCTTCGCTATCACCATCATTATCGTCATCACCCATGCAACATTTTTAGATTTTAGTTATTTCTACAAACTATTATTTTTGATATATTTTGACGTACTAGTAATAGCTTCCGGTAAAGAAAGAATATATATATATATATATATATATATATATATATATAGATATATCTGGGTGTGTGTGTGTGTGTGTGTGTGTGTGTGTGTGTGTGTGTGTGTGTGTGTGTGTGTGTGTGTGTAATATCATCACAGGAGAAGAGAAAATTGTAGACAAAGTATTTTCGTATACTACATCTTCAGACAAAGTAAGACATGTACAAGGTTGTTTAAATACAAAAGTAGCGAAGGAACACGGGCATAGGGGAACAGCTGGGGAAAGGGAAAGACTTACAAAAGACGGGAAGAGGCGTGACCTTACCTCCTTCGCTTTGACCTGACTACATATATGGTTCAGTGTGGCGGAGACATTTTCATCCCCAGTTTGGTTAACCATTGATCACATTTGAAATGTCGATGGATTAAGTTTATGTTTCTGTCAAAAGTGTCTGAGATTAAACAAGATTTGATCACGTTTCTCTCAGGTAAGCTTCTTGCTTTTGATAAGATTGTTGCCATGGATCAATCAATATGATGGTTAATTTATTTATGATGAAACAAAGCTTTGTTTTCTTGGGCAGATCTCACACTATATTATTATAGTTTTTATTTATTATTTTATTATTAATATGATTTTTTTTTCGCATCCGACCTAGATATGGATCAAAAGGTCTCCTGTCGGCATGCTCCGCCTTTGTAATTCTTTATTCATGTTGGGAATTCTTTGTTTCCAAGTTTTTTTTCCGTTTGTCCAATATAAAATTTGCAATCTTTTCAAGGAATTTTATTCACTACCCCCAGTGGTATTAGGGATGTTTTTAATTAAATTTATTTTTATGGTGTGGTCATATTTCAATGCTATTTTGACATTTAATTTCTTTAGGAAATTTACAATACCAAGGAAATTTTCATGAAAAGGAAGAACAAGTGTTTTAAGGTTTTCGTGATTTTCTTCTTCATTATATGATTTGTAAAAATATTTTTTTATCGGTAGTGTGACTTAGATTAAGAATATGAAAGTGATATTTTAACTTTCATTCAATATTCCGGAGAGTACTTATTTCATCATTAAATAATTCTGGATCTGAAATCCTGTAAGCTCTCAAGTACATGGAAATAAAAACAGATCTTTTGACATTACCCAAATTGGCGATGAAAATGAATTGAATTGGCAATGAAAATGTTTCTGCCATATTGAACCATTTGTAGTCTTTTGTAATTCTTTCCTTTCCCCTCTGCTGTTCCCCTACGGCCGTGTTCCTTCCCTATTTTTGTATTTAAACACCCTTGTATCTGTCTTACTTTGTCTGAAGATGTAATATACGAAAGCGCTTATTGTATACAAGTTTCTCTTCTCCTGTAGTGATATTGCATAATTCGTCTCACGATGATGTGAAAACTCGCATATATATATATATATATATATATAATATATATATATATATATATATATATATATATATATATATATATATATATATATATATATATATATATATATATACATGAGGAGGAGCAAAGATAAGAGGGAAGGAGGAAAATGGATGGGAGTGGAGTATGTGGGGATTTAATTGGTGGGCAAGAATTTTATGCCTTTGTTTTTGGCTACCTCCCTTATAAGGTGGAAAGCCTTTGGTATATATATGTATATATATATATATATATATATATATTATATATATGTATATATATATATATATATATATATATGCATATATATATGTGTATATATATACATTATATATATATGTATATTTATATATATATATATATATATATATTTATATATATATGTATATATATATACGTATATATATATATATATATATATGTATAATATATATATATATATATATATATATATATATATATATATATATATACGTATGTATGTATTCCAGTTTCTAGCAAAACCTGTAACGCCTGTTTAAGTGTCAGAAATTAGATAGCAAGGAATGAATTTAGAATAAGAAAAACATAAAAACTTTTTTACAGGTACGAGTATCTTTGATTGGCGTCTTCAAATATTCACTTTTTGGTGAGAAAACCTAATATATTTATCTATTCGTTTACTAGTTTAAATATTCGTTCATTTATTCGTTTGTGGTATTTCTAGAAAGGAAAAAACTAAATATTTTTCTTCCTCTTTCTGTTCTTTTTTGAAAACATAAACATAAGAGCAACGAAGGTGAAGTGGATAGTTTACCAGTGAATAGTTGGCTCAAGCATAGTTTGCCTTGGTCTTACTGGCTGCATATTATATCAATTCTATTCTCTTTATTGAACTTTGGTCATTTGAAATTAATCGCGATTTTCCGAGAAATCCCGCGCGCTTCGAGCACCGCGCTGGAAGCTAGGCGTCTCCACCTCACTCTTATTGTTATTATTATTATTAATGTTATTATTAATGTTATTATTGTTGTTGCTGTTATTGTTATTCATATTTGTCATATTTTATTTTTTCTATTGTTATTATTGTTGTTATTTTCATTCATATCTGTCACATTTGATATTTCCTATTGTTATTATTTCTGTAGATGTTATATATATATATATATATATATATATATATATATGTATATATATATATATGTATATATATATACATATATATATATATAATATATATATACATATACATATATATATATATATATATATATATATATATATATATATATATATATATATTCATATATATATTCGCATTATAAGTTTAGAATTTAGGGACTTTGCTTTTCCTCGTCTGTATTTGTACATTTCCAGCTTTGTGTATGTGTGCGTGTGTGCGTGTGTGCACCTGCACATGAATGCATGTAACGGACGTACCCTAGGGAGGGAAGGGGAACTGTCATGTATTTGTATTGCTGTCTGATTGTATTTATGTTTCAGCGGTTGGGTAAATGCCAGTTCTGTTTGACTTGATCGAGTTTGCTTTTGCGTCAACCAGTCTGGAGGCTGTAACTCATGGCTGTGGAATCCCGCTTGTAGTCTCTCCTTTTGACCAGAAATGGAATAGGGCATTACGCGCCAACACTGATAACAACTTTCAGATTGAAGCTTTACTAAAACCTCTGGCGTGTGTGTGTGTGTGTGTGTGTGTGTGTGTGTGTGTGTGTGTGTGTGTGTGTGTGTGTGTGTGTGTGTGTGTGTGTGTGTGTGTGTGTGTGTAATTCACCATAGTCTTGGAGCTCAGAGATCATATATGACCGATCTATGGGTAATGCTGTGATCTTACACGCACACACCTTCTTCTTCTTCTTCTTCTTCTTCTTCTTCTTCTTCTTCTTCTTCTTCTTCTTCTTCTTCTTCTTCTTCTTCTTCTTCTTCTTCTTCTTCTACTTCTTCTTCTTTCTCCTCTTCTTCCTCGTCCTCCTCTTTCTCCTCTTCTTCCTCGTCCTCCTCATCTTCATCCTCACCCCCATCCTCATCACCCTGTTCGTCCTCCTCATCGTCCTCCGCCTCCTCCTCTTCCTCTTTCTCCTCTGCCTCTTCCTCTGCCTCTATCTCCAACTACACCTCTGCCAGTTCCCTCTCCTCTACATCCTCTTCTTCCTCCTCATCTCCATTCCCATCCTCATCCTCATCCTACTCCTCCTCCTCCTCCTCATCCTTTTCCTCCACCGTCTTCAATACTTCCTCCTCCTCCAACGTCACCTCCTTCTTCGTCTCCAATACTTACCTTACCTCCTCCTCCATCTCCTCCTCCTCCTCCTTCATCTCCAATACTTCCTTTTCCTCCTCCTTCTCCTCCTCCTCCTCCTCCTCCTCTTCCTCCAATATAACCTTCTTCTCCAATACCTTCTCCAGCACCTCCTCCATCTCCTCCTCGATCTCGACCGCCTCAAAGTTCGCAGTGACGTGCCCCTTGACAAGCCGAGTTTACCGTCGTTCTTGCTCGAGTGGTCTTTTCCCTCCTCCAGATAAGAGATCCTCATCAGGCCAAGGCCCCGGGGTGGTGGGGGGGAGCCACCGCGGCGGGAAGGAGCGAACAGGAAGAACCTTCCTTCTCCTGAAGGAGGTGTTGGCGAAGTCGAGGCGCCTCGAAGCAGCTCGGTCTTCTGAAGGATTAGTAAGAGATCGGAAGATTAGTTAAAGTTAATACTGATCAGATTTTTTTTGAAAGAGGAGAATAGTCTTCAGTCACGAAGGAACACTGGGTGAGTCTGATCCGTAGGGGTGTCCCCAAAGTCCTTAAGATATCGACTGGATAGAACTCAAGCAGTCAGGACCTCCGACGTGGAAGACCAACCCGACGGCGATGTAGGCGGACTCGTGAGCGACGCGTGTAAACAAGGACGAATGAGTGGTGGTGGGTTCGGGGGTGGTGGGGGGTTGTCCGCTGCCCCCCCCCCCCAGTCCTCGTCGTGGGAAACAAATTAGCCACTCCGTGCACGACAGACTGAGTGTATGCCTGCCAACGAGATTGGAATATTGACAAGTCGGGAGGGGGGGAGAGGGGGGGAGGGGGGAGAAAGGGGGGAGGGGGAGGGGGGAGAAGGGGGGAGGACAGGGCCCTCGTGTCCCTGAAGCTGTACTGTACCTT
>NC_134792.1:63328244-63330744 GCF_046742065.1 Oratosquilla oratoria
ATCTTAGATTGTTGTAGTTTTTTGTGATATTTATAATATTGTATTCTGCAAGGTGTCGGGATATTATTTTCTCATTTTCCCAAACCCCCACTACCTCTCCCCCCCCTTTTTTTGGGGGGGGGGGTAATTGTTACCTTTCCTCCCCTGGGGGGGAGGGTAATATCCTCCCAATTTGGGAACTCTTGGTGTAAGGAGAAATGGCAAGGTGTGAATTACCTCTCATTACCCAGATGCCAATCGTGCAAACCCATTGTGCAAAGAGAAGTCCCTGTGATACCCACCACAACGCCGCTTCAGCCTCTGTATCAGGCTCAATTTCCGGCAACTGTACATTGCAGACCCCTTTCGCCGTCACACATTCAAGATTCTGTCAAATGTTATGAATTTGAAATTTTGGAAGACGACTTCGCTTCCGTGTCCCAGACTTCCCTAAGCCTACAATGTGTCTAATATTTGTATCTAGACTTCCCTAAGTCCACAATTCAACAGTGTGTCTAATATTCGTATAGGTTTAACTTCTTTTATTTCGTCATTCAGCTTCTAGTATATGGCGCAAAGGTGATTTGAGATTTGGAAATCGAAAAATGAATTACTGTAACCTAAGTCGTTTCTACTCAAGCGAACAATTCCCTTCAGTCGCGTGTGTGCGCGAAGCTCACAAACGCTTTGAAATCCTAACCAACGCTTTGTACCACCAGGAAGTAGAATTTGACGAACTTCATAGGCCATTCTTAGTAGAATTACCGGTAGAATCCCTATGTAAGCCAGGCAGAATTCAATGGACAAAAAAGGTGAAATTCTACATTCTAAGGGTATAAAGTATTCGCCATATTTGGCGAAATGATTCGAAAGTACCTTTAGCGTTCTCTTTAGAATTATGAAAAGATCATAAATATACAATATTGAGGTCAGAACCTACATCCATAGAGAGTATGATGAAGATCCCAGATATCTAAAAATAAAGAGATAAATGAAGAAATATATAAATGAATAAATCAATAGATAGATGAAATGTCTTGCAGAAAAATCGCGAAACATTGTGACGACATTGAACGAAGATGACTTGAAACGCGAGCGATTTGGGGAATGAATGTAGGCCCCCCTAATTTCTCTCTATTTCTCTTTCTCTCTCTCATTCTCTCTCTCCCTCTCTCTCTCTCTCTCTCTCTCTCTCTCTCTCTCTCTCTCTCTCTCTCTCTCTCTCTCTCTCTCTCTCTCTCTCTCTCTCTCTCTCTCTCTCTCTCTCTCTCTCTCTCTCTCTCTCTCTCTCTCTCTCTCTCTCTCTCTCTCTCTCTCCATTTCCCTTCTCTCTCCTCTTGCCTCTCTTGCTTTTGTGTGAAGAGACGTTTGTGGCTACATTTCTGGCTTGTGTTAGTAAATTTGTGTGCGTGCGTGTGCGTATGTGTGCGTGTGTGTGTGTGTATGTGTCTGTGTGTGTGTGTGTGTGTGTGTGTGTGTGTGTGTGTGTGTGTGTGTGTGTGTGTGTGTGTGTGTGTGTGTGTGTGTGTGTGTGTGTTTGTGTGTGTGTGTGTGTGTGTGTGTGTGTGTGTGTGTGTGTGTGTGTGTGTGTGTGTGTTCGTGTGTGGGTTCGTGTGTGTGGGTTCGTGTGTGGGTTAAGGAAGATACAGAGAGAGAGAGAGAGAGAGAGAGAGAGAGAGAGAGAGAGAGAGAGAGAGAGAGATGTGAGGACTCCTTTCTCTCGTCTTGACCCAAGTTTCGCAACCCCGAATCCTCTCTACTCCTCCTCCTCCTCCTCCTCCTTCTCCTCCTCCTCCTCCTCCTCCTCTTCCTCCTCCTCCTCCTCTTCCTCCTCCTCTCTCCTTTTCCTCTTCCTCCTCCCCTTCCACCTCCTCCTCTTCCTCCTCCTCCGCCTCCTCATCCTCCTCATCCTCATCCTCTTCCTTCTCTTTCTCCTCCTTCTCCCCCTTCTCATCCTCCTCTTCCTCTTCATCCTCCATCCCCTCTTCCTCTTCCTCCTCCTCTTCCCCCTCCTCCTCTTCTTCCATCTCCTCTTCCCCCTTATCCTCCTCTTCCCCCTCCTCCTCTTCCTCCTCTTCCTCTTCCTCTTCCTCCTCCTCCCCGTTGGCGTTTTCTGTCGCGCCTTTAGAGAGAGGCTAAGTGACGTCATTTTCCCTCGAAGTTCCGAGACAGACAGCCTTAATCCAAGTTTGGCTCCGTGGATGGACACAGTCGACCAACACTGTGTGTGTGTGTGTGTGTGTGTGTGTGTGTGTGTGTGTGTGTGTGTGTGTGTGTGTGTGTGTGTGTGTGTGTGTGTGTGTGTGTGTGTGCGTGTGTGCGTGTGCGTCTCATTTCGACGCCGCTGAGGTCTTACGATATCGTAAGTTGTGTTTCGACGTCGTAAACTCTCTTGCGACGTCGTAAAGTCTGTTGCGATATCGCTATGTATCATAACATCATAATGTCTATTGTGGTTTAATGATTATTGCGACATCGTAACCTCTACTGCGACATCGTAAGGTCTACTGTGACATCGTAA
>NC_134792.1:63335744-63338244 GCF_046742065.1 Oratosquilla oratoria
CTCTCTCTCTCTCTCTCTCTCTCTCTCTCTCTCTCTCTCTCTCTCTCTCTCTCTCTCTCTCTCTCTCTCTCTCTCTCTCTCTCTCTCTCTCTCTCTCTCTCTCTCTCTCTCTCTCTCTCTTCCTCGTAATGAGGCCTCTTGCTCGGCAGTTTGCCTGCTGGTTCCCTCCCCACCCCCTCGGCCCCGCGCGCCTTATCTCCCTGTAGCGGCGCTGGCGTCATATTTCCGTCTAATTGGTGCTTTATAAGCTTCGCTCGTTTGCTCCTTGTCTTCCTCCTCGCTTCCCTCCTCTCCTCTTTCTCCTCTTTTTCTTCCCCATGCGCTCTCTCTCTCTCTCTCTCTCTCTCTCTCTCTCTCTCTCTCTCTCTCTCTCTCTCTCTCTCTCTCTCTCTCTCTCTCTCTCTCTCTCTCTCTCTCTCTCTCTTTCTCTCCCTCTCTTTCCCTCTCTCTCCCTCTCTCTCCCTCTCTCCCCACCTCTCTCTCTCCTCTCTCTCTCTTTCTCACTCTCTCTCTCTCACTCTCTCTCTCTCTCTCTCTCTCTCTCTCTCTCTCTCTCTCTCTCTCTCTCTCTCTCTCTCTCTCTCTCTCTCTCTCTCTCTCTCTCTCTCTCTCTCTCCCTCTCCCTCTCTAATAATGGCAATGAGGTCAATACAAGTGGTCGTGATGATGATGAAGATCATCCTGGCCGTCTTAGCCAAAACAAAGCCATTAAAGAAACCAGCTGGCTCGTGAGGGTTAACGTAGGGATTTACAAAACCTCCTCCTCCTCCTCCTTCTCCTCCTTCTCCTCCTCCTCCTCCTCCTCCTCCTCCTCCTCTTCCTCCTCCTCCATAGCCAGATTTCTTTTTGGAATCACTCTTTTTTCTTCTCTCTCCTCATCTCTCCTTTGTACTGGTGCACTAAGGCGCCTTGCTGCGGTCGAAGCCGTCACCTTTGCCCTATTATGAGCTTCCTAGGGCCGCTGTAACACTGCTGAAAAGGAACTGGAGGGAAGTGCGGGACTCGAACCCGCAACCAAGAAGATACGAAACCTCACGTTTTCGATCATGCCACCATCGCAATTCTTTATTTTCATTTTATTTATTTAATTTTTATTTTATATATTTATTTTTATCTTTTTTCTAACGAACTTAAGCTCATCTGTACGTAAAGCCAAATAGGCAAACAAGTTCATGAATAAACAATTAAACGAATAGATAAAGGAAAATAACGGAGTAGATGAAAATAAATATAAGTAATTGAAGATCAACGAGCAGACGGAGACAAACACGACAACCAAATAAGGAAGGAATCAAGTCGACCCATAAATGTGGAAGATGATGGAAATCACTCACAATTGACTAAACTTTTTAAAATTTATTTTCGTTTTAATTTATGTCTTTACCTATTAATTTTATTTTAATCTATATATTATTATTATTGTATTTATTTATTCATTTATTTATTTGTTTTACTTATTCATTTACCTATTCACTTTATTTATTCATTTAGTTGTTTTTATTTATTTGTTTATTTTATTTGTTTATTTATTAATTGGTATTTATTTATCTATTTATTTATTTATTTTTGGTAGGTGGTGTCTTTGGGTCAACAGGTATATAGTGGCTTATGTTTTAACTAAATCCACAAAATATGTTACAGTAATGGCGATGTTAACATTATTATCACCAAACTCCTTCCATGTCATCATAACATCACTGATATGGCCCCGACCTCTCGGTCGCAACAAAGACATCATCATAATTATATGAACAACAACGCCTAGCACATTATGTACTCAGATTAGCTCTGAAATTTACATAAATTGTATGTTGTCAGTGTATGTCTGTATTGCTGCTAATTCATTACACCGATCATCATCATTATTATCATTATTATTAGTATTACTATTATTGCTGTTGCTGTTGTTGTTATTATTATTACCATTATCAATATTATCAATATTATTATAGTTATTACTAAAAATATTATCATTATTATTATTGTTATTACTATTATTATTATCATCATCATCATTATTATTATTATTATTATTATTATTATTATTATTATTATTATTATTATTATTATCATTATTATCATTATTATCATTATTATCATTATTATTATTATTATTATTATTATTATTATTATTATTACTATTATTATTATTATTATTATTATTATCATTATTATTATTATTATTATTATTATTATTATTATTATTATTATTATTATTATTATTATTATTATTATTATTATTATTATTATTATCATTATTTTTATTATTATCATTGTTTTTATTATTTTTTATTATTATTATTACTATTATTGTTTTTATTATTATCATTATTATCATTATTATCATTATTATCATTATTATCATTATTATTATTATTATTATTTTTATTATTATTATCATTATTATTATTATCATTATTATTATTATTATTATTATATTATTGTTGTTATTATCGTCATCATTATTACTATTATCATTATTATTGTTATCATTATTACT
>NC_134792.1:63348244-63350744 GCF_046742065.1 Oratosquilla oratoria
GGTGGGAGGTGCTTATGAGTGAATGATAGTTTGACACATCCCAAAGCGTTTTCTCCCCGTCTTCTCCTTTTCTGCATGAGGGGAAAAGGAGGTGTTCGCCGATTAAGTGAAGCTGCCTTGCTGTGGATGTACTGTGTGTTGCTACATTGCCTCTGAACCAGGGCAGTGGGCTGGATACAGGGATGATCCATTATCCATGAGTAGCTAAGATGTGAGGGAGGGAAAGGTGATGGGTGGGAATAAAGTGGATAGGAGCAGATATGTGCCTTTGACTTGGCTACCTCCCTTATAAGGGGGAAAATATCTTGGTGTATATACACAGAAAGAGTGTAGCGTAAAGTGACAAAGCTCATGCCTATGTTGAGGAACAAACCGTACGAAGAGCGCTTAAGCGAACTATATTTATTTAGTCTCTCGAAACAGAGAATGAGAAGAGATCTAATAAAGGTCTTCAAAATTGTCAAAGGAGTTGAAAATATAGATGTGGGAAAATATTTTAAAATTAAGACCTCCAACGCAACTAGGAGTAACGGATGCGAAATTGTAGGAGATTCCAAACAGACGTAGCTAAATACTCTTTCTTCAATCGCATTATAAATATATGAAATGGTCTACTATCCAACGCCATCTATATTTACTTAGCTACAAATCCCCGACTAGAATTATTAACATGTAAATAAATTTGAAATAATAATAATAATAATAATAATAGCAATAATAAAAATGATGATGATGATAATAATGATGATAAAAGTGATGATGATGATGATGATGATGATGATGATGATGATGATGATGATGGTGATGATGATGATGATGACGATGATGATGATGATGATGATGATGATGATGATGATGATGATGATGATGATAGCGATAGCTTAGGTACCGAAACAGCCATATACGGACCAGTAAGTTCGATGCTGTTCGTTTATCCTCCATGTAACTCTTCTGCTGCTTCTTCTTTTTTCCTCTTTTTCTTTCTTTCTCTTTTTCTTCTTCTTTCTCTTGTTTTTCTCCTTGATCTTCATCTTCTCTTATCCTTCTTCTTTATCCTCTTCTTCTCGTCGTTTGGTACTGATATCCTGATACATGAGGTTTCTTCAGTAGTTAGAGCATCGCTACTTGCGGCGGAGGTCAAGGTGACGTCAGTTCAAATCCTACCGCCAGCGAGTTGGACCAAGGGTTTCTTAAATTACATGCTACAAATTCCTCTGAAAGGGGCACCGTTTTAGCTTCCTGATAGGGGGAATTCGCGACGTTAAATCCGATTCACGTACTTTTAGACAATTCCTAATCATTTATGATCAAAATAAGAATGTTTTTGCTTGTATGTAAACATAATGTACATATTTATTTGCCACGGAACGATCTATCTCAGTAAATACATTAGATTTTTGGAAATAGTATTTCTGTGCACAGGATGTATATGATTTCCTAATGACTTAATGCCTTCTCGGAAATGTTGTTCTTATACATAAAACAGTGATACAACCACAACTTGAAACTGTTGTTTATCTATGTGTATTTTACTTATTTATTTATAAATATTTGTTCTTATATTTATTTTATTTTAAATGTGTCGTTAATTTTTCAGTGAAGTCTCAGATTTGTAGAGGGACTGGGTAGCGAGACAAAATTGTTTGAAAATATATAATGAAATGGAAATAGATAAGTAGATATAAATTAATAAAAATTTGGGGGATGGGGAGAGGCTAGCTATTGGTTCATGAAAGACCTTCCTTTACCCAATCAGGTCATTCCTTTGGCGACTCCAGACTTTTGAGCTTGAAGAGCGTTCCCATTAAAAAAAAAAAAAAAAAAAAATGTGGTGGTCTGAAGACTTTAAGAAAAAAAATATAAGTTGACAGACGGACTTCTGCTCTTGGATGATGTTTGGATTTTTTTTTTTTTTTTCCACGGCGTGGACATAAATTGAAATGCGGAGGGGAGGGGGAAGGGGGGAGAGGGGGAAAAGGGGGAAGGGGGGAACGTCTTCTAGACGTATTGCTCTTATCAACAAGACGCCGACCGATGGAGGCTGCAGATGGGGGCTGCATCCGTGGTGGCTGTGGACGTTGTAGGCTTCTTGGGGACGAAGCCACCTGAGAAGAAAAAATATATACAAATAAACAAAGAGACAATAGATAATAAATTACATAGATTAATAAGAATATTACATACATGAATAAGGAAGGTATAATGTAGGAGCACATTTGTAAAATGAGACTTATCGACCCACTGTCGGGGAATGAGATAAGATGGACAGAAAATCTGTATATTTCGACCACTATCTTCTGCTGAAGAGGACCACAGATAGTGGTCGAAATATACAGGTTTTCTGTCCATCTTATCTCACTCTCCGACAGTAGATCAATAAGCCTCATACATAAATAAATGAAGGAAAGAGTGAGTGAACGGATAAACGGATATATATATAAACAGAGAAATAGATAAATAAGAGGAAGAAGAGGAAGAGGAGGAGGAGAAGGGGAAGAAG
>NC_134792.1:63358244-63368244 GCF_046742065.1 Oratosquilla oratoria
AGGTGGAGGTAATTTGTAAAATGAAGGAAGAAAGTAAATGTCTTGAGGGAATAGAAATGTCTTGAGAAACATTTCTCTATCTGGGGTTGAGCGCAAAGAGAAGATTGTACGAAGGAATGATTGACTACAACATTGTATGCGGAGACTTGGATTTCAAGGGAGACAGAAAGGATGAGTTTAAATGTTTGAGGTTAAGTTTTTAGGAGAAATGGTGAGCTTTGCGAGGATGTATAGAGTGAAAAATGAGAAGGAGAGCGTGGGTGGAAAAGGAGCTGACAGATAAGGTTGATGAAAAGTATTGGGATAGTTTGGGCATATTGATAGAATGGGTGAGGAAAGACTAGCAAAAAAAGTGTGGCATGTCTATTGAGCAGGGTAGGGAGAGGGCAAGAGTAGAGAGTGATTGTAAATAAATGGTACATTGATGTGGTGTCTAATTACTCGCGAGTGGACAAGGGAAGAAGGTCGCCATGTAAACGAAGCCGTGGGGGTAAACCTTAGTAATCCTGCACACTGCTGTGGATGTGCTGTGCCTTGCTGCATTGCTTTTGACCCAGGGCAGTGGGGGCGGGAAACAGGGATGGTCCTTCACCCACAAGTAGATCAAATAAAAGATGAAAGTTGAGTGCATAAGAACATAAGAATGAAGGAGACTGCAAGAGACCATAAGGCCTACACTAGGAAGTTCCATACCTTATAAAGGGGGTAGGGAGGTTTTCTGGAGTATGAATAGATAAATAGATTATTTATTTATTTATTTATTTATCTTTATTTTATTATTATTATTTTTTTTTTTTTTTTTTTTTTTTTTTTTTCGCCGGAGGCTCCGATCTTGATGTCCCATTTCAGGACCTTATGTGCATAAAAATATCAACCGTAGTTAGCCAGAATAAAATGAATGAATCGCGTCTCGGACATAGGAGACTAAATATGGATAGTAAGCATGGATATGTACTAAAAAGGATAGAGAAGGACAGTGATACAAGCAAAGGATAGTGAACGTAGGTAAATCCAAAATGGAGGAAAGGAAATAGAGGTACAGAGGATGTGAAGATAGGTAAGGATAATGAATATAGGTAAACGATAGTGGAAGTAGGTCAGCCAAGATGGAGAATGATTATAGTTGCAATGAAGGTAAAACGAAAGGTAAAGTGATGTTGAACAGACTATAGGAAGAGTAGAGGTAAGATTGAGGGAAATAGGTAAGGATTCGTTAGTGTAATGAATGTAGGTAAATGATAGTGGTAATTGGTAACCATAGATGGAGAATAGGTAACAGTGACCACAATAAAGTTAAAACGAAAGGAAAGATTAAGGTAAGAGACATTTAACAGGCTAAAGAGGGTTACAGATGGGATTTAGGGAAATAGGCAAGCCGAATGAGTAAGCTTTGAGGTCAGATTGGTGTGGTTGATTACTGTGGCAACCATGGGTAATTCCTTCCCTTCTTCGTGTTGGGCAAAGCGGGTTTGGATCACTTGTGGACAAAATTGGTCAAGTCAAATGGGCCAAGCAAGAATGACGTCATGCTGGAAGGCGTTGTTGTTGTTTGTTCTTCTTAGGCGAAGACGGCCATAACTCATGGTCCAAAAATGTAAAATTTATGTATAAAGGGCCATTTACATTGTCAAGCGGTTTGTCAAACCCGGTTTGACAAACAACTGTTTGAAGTTATATTTGACCGTGTGAATGGGGTATTTGGTTGTCAAATATGCTTGACAAACGTGTTTGACAAACATGTTTGACAAACGTGTTTGGCATCCAAATACCCCATTCACACGGTCAAACATCACTTCAAACATGTTTGACAAACCGGGTTTGGCAAACCGTTTGATCGTGTAAATGCCCCATAAGAATCACCACTTGGAGTTGTGTGTGCGAAGATGGCTGATATGTTCGATCCTCGCCTGGAATAGTCTGCTGGAATGCGAGTAGCCTGACTGCCTGGAAAGAATCAGGTTGAGATGAGAAGGTATTTCTCTGCTGTCGTTTCTGCTCTTGTTCGTCCACGTACCTAATTTCGTAGCCATGTAGGGCGTCGGTATTGTGCTGCTCCCCTCCCGAGACTCGATACTGAAGCGGTTACGTTGGGCAACCTGGAAAAGCAGGAAGGCCTAGCTAACTCACAGATGAAAAATTTTCCCAACCCTAGGATTTTTTTTTTTTTTTTCGTGTTTAATGAGGAGTGGGGGGGGGGCGCAAGGTATCCTGCCCGACATATGTGACATTTGGGCCAGCGACATTTTAGCGAAAAAAAACGTGGAAACGCGACATTTTGGCAGGCGTGCCATAGTCATCTTTTCAGTTTCATCTTGATGTTTGACGTTAAAAAGGAGGTGTCGAGAATTTTTTCTTTTTTCTTTTTCTTCCGAAATGTTTTTCAAACGATGTAAATCCGCCTTTATTGTTGCATGCAAGAACAGACAGTAATTTGATATATTTATGAATTATATTTCACGTACTTGTCTGCAAATTTATGTGTATATATGTATGTATTTCTATATAATTATGTATATATGTATCTATATATATATATATATATATACATATATATATATATATATATATATATATATTGCAGTAATTCACAAGGCACACGTGAAAATAATATGCAGGAAAAAAACCACTGGGAAATAAGAAGCTTAGTCCGAACGTTTTCGTCTATTTAAGACATTATCAAGGAATACGTTATTCCTTGATAATGTCTTAAATAGACGAAAACGTTCGGACTAAGCTTCTTATTTCCCAGTGGGGGTTTTTTTCCTGCATATATTTATATATAATATATATTTATATAATATAATATATATTATATATTATATGTATGTATATGTATATGGTGTGTATGTGCGTCTGTTTGTGTATGTGTGTGTGCCTGTGTGCGTGTGTGTGTTTGTGTGTGTATGTATGTGTGTGTGTTTGTGTGTGTATGTGTGCATGTATCTGTGTGTATGTATGCGTGTGTGTGTATGTGTGCGCATGTATCTGTGTGTATGTGTGTGTGTGTATGTGTGCATATATCTATGTGTATGTGTGTGTGTGTATGTGTGTGTGTTTGTATGTGTGTGTATCTGTATGTGTGTGTGTATTTGGCCATCTGTGTGTGTGCGTGTGTGTGTGCGTGCGTGTTTGTGTGTCGGTGTGTGTGTATGTGTGTGGATGTGTGTACTTACAGCATATGAAAAATATAAGCCGATGTTTATATTCCAGATCTTCACACAGATGACACAGGTAGAAAGGAGGACCAAATTATAAATGACTTGATAGTCAACACAGATAGATCTTTACTGGAAATACAACATTTTCAGCTCCTCAATCATAGCAAATTCCCGCTATTTGTAACGGTACCAGATGAATAAAATCCCTTAGCGGCATCTCCTCGACAGAGAGGACGTTAAGGTTCAAATTGCAGCCTTTCACCACGAAGCCTACATCCCTATGATCAGAAACCATATTCGCCCTCTTTGCCTCAAGGAATATCGCCCCGATATGACGTCATCAGTATAGGCCACGCCCACCTGGTGACGTCACCACCTCTCGTATACTTCAGGCGATATGACGTCATAATTGGAGACGAGGATCCTTGTGAAGTGATGAGGACATTCATTGAATCAATAAAGCATCTGGTGTAGGCGCTGCTCCAACCTGTTGACTGTGCCGAGTACATTAAGGATGAGCTGGCCTATTAAGGCTGACTAAAATCGTTTGGGGATGGAATAACGTCATTATCAGCAGCACATAGTGTTAAAGGGTGGACTGTGGAAGTCCCTTTAACCTGAAGAAGGAGGGAGTTTTCAAAGGAGACTAAAGTCGGTTGACTTTAGACAAGGGAATGATTAAAAATGGCTACTCGATATTAACGCACTAATTCTTATCATCAAGATTATGTTTTTTATTTATTCACTTGTAATAATTTGTTTAGTCAGAGATAAAGAAATAGATAAATAAAAAATTGTAACACAGTTATATAAGAAGTATTCAGCAAAAGGTAAAGATATTTTTTGTGCTTTCATAGACTTAGAGAAAATGTATGACTAGGGGTTGACAGAAAAGCATCGTGAGGTGTGTTTACAAGTATTTACAAATCGAGCGAAGTGTAGTGATGGCGATCATGTACAAGTTGATTATGTCTCAGCATCAGGAAGGGAGAAATTGACTTGGTGATTACAAACAAGGTCAGTAGTGATACAAGGTCATTTCCTGACCCGAAACATTGCTGGTTTTAGGGAAGTGAAGCTAGGAAGGTTGAAGAGTTGCCTGCTTAAGTTTAAGGGGGGATGGGAATCTAAGGGGCCCTCAAAGGGGGAAGGGGGGAGTGGGAGGAAGGCTATTCACTCGGGTGGCGAGAGGCTAAGCCCCCCTTCCCCCTCCCCCTTCCCCTCTTCCCCCCACCCCTAGGGGAAGAAACTGGGAAAGAGGGGGAACAAGGAGGGATTGGGGAAGGTGGAGTTGTGAGATTGATAAACCAGTTTGATGCAGAGGGAGCCTCTTTCAGCCGAATGAAACCGCCTGAAGCCAGCGAGAATAAGCACTTTTGTCGTACGAGACAACATAAGGGTTATCTGAGAAAACAGGTCTTTGTTATCTGAGAAAAGAGGTCACTGGTATTTGAGAGAGGCGACCTCTGGTATTTGAGAAAAGCGACCCGTGATGTTTAGCCCTGTGACGTCTGCATGAATTTCCTTCAACTGAATAAAATCACCTGACGGCAGATATCATACACAGGCACCACAGGATAAAGAGTCCGTAGATCCATAAAGAGCGGGTAAAGAGAGGACATAAGAGAGGAAGGTCAAGAAAGAGAGAAACGATAATGATAGTCCATTGATCAGTAGACACCTTGCGTTCCGGGTGATCCTTTCTCCTGTTAAGCCGTTATCACATTGGGCAATTTTTCCTTCGACTGTTGGACAGATTTGCAGCTCGCAGCTTTCGGGAAGAAGTTTAACATGCTGGAGGAAATCATTTTTCTCCAGCATTTCACACGACATTTTCCGTACATTTGTTGAGAAAATGAAATAGTTTGCCGCAGTAATTTTACGTCGGAAAAGCTTCTGGAGGTGGGCTGTACCGTCGATTAATCGGAGGTCGGAGGAAAAATAGCCCAGTGTGATAAGTCCTTTTAAGCGCTGCTGTCGCCAGGCGATTTCATTCATCTCCGTGGTGCCTCGTCGGTAGTGTAGAGGTTGGGGTCCGTCTCGATGTGGAATGAGATCTTGGCGAGACTCGGAGGAGGGCGAGTTTGGAAGGAGACTTTTGTGACAGGACAGGAAGGAGGAGGAGGAAGAGGAGGAGGAAGAGGAGGAGGAGGAGGAGGAGGAGGAGGAGGAGGAAGGGTAAAAGGGGAGGCCATGGGAGCAAGGGAGACGTGAGAGGTCGGAAGGGGGAGAAGACCTCACGGGAAAGTGCTGAGGCCAAGGGGAAATCGAGCTTCGCAGCCAAAGGGTCGATTGGAAGTGAGGAGAAGGAGGAAGAGGAGGAGGAGGAGAAGGAGGAGGAGGAGGAGAAGGAGGAAGAGGAGGAGGAAGAGGAGAAGGATGAGGAGGAAGAGGAGAAGGAGGAGAAGGAGGAGGAGGAAGAGGGGGAGGATGAGAAGGAGGAAGAGGAGGAGGAGGAGAAGGAGGAGAAGGAGAAGAATGAGAAGGAGGAGGGTCCCCGGAAAGGAAGGGAACGGAAGGGCTTCCCGGAAGGGTCTGAAGAGCCCTCGTAAGAGAGGAAAAGGAAGAGACCCCGGTAGACTCTGAAGGTACCTGGAAGTCTGCTGAGGCCATAGAAGGTCTTCACAGGGATTCGAAAGATTTTTAAGGTTCCTCGAAATCTGCAGGGACCTCGGGAGGATCTGAAGGAGTCTTAGAAGGTCCTGAAAGGACCCCGGAAGGTTCTGAAGGTTCTTCGAAGTCTGTCGGGGCCTTGGGAGGATCTGAAGGGGCATTGGAAGGTCCTGAAAGGACCCCAGAAGGTTCTGAAGGTTCCTCGAAGTCTGCCGAGGCCTCGGGAGGGTCTACTCTAAAGGGTTCTTAGAAGGTCTCAGAAGGGTCCCGGAAGGGAAATGAAAGACCCTTATAAGGGAGTACGAGAGGGAGAAGAAGTGAAACACGAATTGAGATGGGAGGGTCATAGCCATCGCGGTCAGATATGAAGAGGTAAAAAAAATGATAGAAAAAAAAATGAAATGAAAATAAATAAAAAAGGGGTGTGTCGCCCACAAGTAGAATACCTGAACATTGTTTGGATATATTTTTTATTCAATAATCCGTTAACTGATAGCTACCACACATCCCGAGGAGAAGACTGTGTCTCTTTTACTAAATATTTACTGTGCAAGACGAACAAACCATAACGGGCGTTTTTTTGTTTTGTTTTTTCTTAGTATGAATCAAAGGCAAAGAAGTTTTCGAGGAAGAATGGGCCTGAGGGGATGAGAAGACTGTAAGAGAACAGAGAGAACAGTGGAAAGAGAACTTCGAGACAGATATCCACGGAGTAAGGAAGGAGGGAGGAAGGGAGGGAAGATTTTATGTCCACGAAGATGAACGGACTGAGCCGCAAGGAAATGATTAACCTCTTCAACGCGGTGACGGTCTTCATAGTCTTTGTCCTGGCTAAGAACAGACGATTTTATGCGGCCCAAAGGACGTCCGCGAGACGCACCAGGGTCTCACGGTCGCTGGGGACCCCGGTTCCACCTCGTGGTGGTCAAATGTCCCAGTACGAAGCGGTGTCTGGTGGTGCAAAGGGTCCTCGGAGGTGCGTCGCCGTGTTGAGTCGGTGGAGGAACGAGCGGTGAAAGGGAAAGTAATGTCCCCTCCCTCAGGAGAAAAAGAAATCCTGAAGAAAGAGAGTCTCCTTCCGCCGTCTCTGCTGACGGGGCCAAGGAAGGAGGTGGAGGGAGAGTGAGAGAGAAGGGGAAGGAAAAATAAGAGATAGGATGGGGTGCACAGGGAGGGGGGGAGGTGAAAGATAGGATATTACAGGCTGCGTACAGGGGAAGGAAGAGGGATAGGAAGGACGTGATAGGCGGAAAGGGAGGAGGTAGAACGAGGTAGAGAACGCAAAGAAGATTTTTTTTCTTCTTCTTCTTCTTTTCTGCCTGCTGTAGCTGGAGGGACTCTCGAGTGAGGTGACTGGAAAGGTCAGGATCGACATTACGTTATTGCAAGAGGCGTGGCTCCTGGAAGCCTTGGGGCTGATTGCTCTTCGCGCATCCGGGCAGTTGTCAAGATTTCTGAAAGAGAATTGCAACGGGACGGTGAGTAAAACTGAGGGAGAAGAAGAAGGAGGACGATACAGGAGAACCTTTGTTTCCATTTTACGTCTTCAGGTGACTGGAACGGTGACTGGAACGCGTGGTGATCAGGCCTAACCTCAGATGTCTGTGTTCGTACATAGCGTCTATGGATTCTAGTACCCAAAAGACAAGTCCAAACTATTCTTCAAGGGCAGAAGCAGACCAAGATGTATTTGGGTTTCTTGAAACCTAAAAGCCCTCGGGTTTCTGAGACCAAGAGGTCTTCAGACGCCTTAGACCAAGATTTCTTCGGACTTTTTTAAACCAAGATATCTTCGGATTTCTCAGACTTCTTAGATCAAGACGTCCTCGGGTTTTTGAGACCAAGAGGTCTTCGGACGTCTTAGACCAAGATGTCTTCAGACTTTTTTAAACCAATATGTCTTAGGACTTCCTAGGCCAAAATATCTTCAGACTTCTTAGACCAAGACGTCTTCGGTTTCTGAGACCAAGATATTTTTGGATTTCTAAGACCAAGATGTCTTTGGACTTCTTAAGTAGAAGCTCCCCCCCCCCTTTTTTTTTGGAGGGGAGGGGGGAAGGGTGGAACATTGGTATTGGGTGGCCATCAGAATCTTAATTTTAATACTGAAGAAATAAATCAATACATATATATATATATATATATATATATATATATATATATATATATATATATATATATATAATCCTATATTTCGTCCAATGTAGAGCCTTCATTTTGTATGCTGTTACCCTATTGAAGTTTCTTATTTCTCATGCCATTTGCATTAATTTTAAGAGCCATTACTTTGCCTTGGAGTGTGGAGAAATGTAATTTTACGCTAATACATTTTAGATAATACCAGCAAAATACCCCCAACCCAGTTTTAAAGCAGTGACTCTTAAGATTTTGCCCACGCAAATATCCCCCTGGAATTGCATCTCCAATTCATCCTGATAATATCCCCTTTAGCTATAATAAAGCTCAAATGCTAACACACTTCCAGCTTCCTGTAAGAAGATAAATAAAATTGGTATTATTACTCCCTAGTAATAACCCCCTAGGTTCTAATACGCTTACATTTCCGGTATCTTATAAGAGAAAAGGAGAAGGGTATTAATATCCTCACTCAAGATGACATTTTAGTATCCCCCTCGGGGTAATGTGAACACATAAAGAAATATGCTGTAAGCTTATGTCTTGACAGTATTATTATATTTGAATTTCTTTCTTTGCATGGGGGTACTGGGGCACCACTGAAGTAAACAGATAAATAAATAGATTGGTAGATAAATAAAGTAAAGTAAACTGCTCTTAGCTCAGGTCAGGTCACGACACCATCATATATATTCGAATTTCCTTCTCCACATAGGGTGGGGGGATTGATCATTGGTACTGCTAGAAGAAAACCTGACCTGAGGTCAAGTCGCAGCACTTTCATTTCTGTTCGAATTTCCTCCTCCCAAAACGACCCGAAACCAAACTGCATCACAATATTGGGTGCGGTTCATAAAAGATTATACATTCGTCCATTTACGATCTGAGTCGTGAGAGCGTGTCTGATGTTACAGAACACGACAGCCGAGGGGCTGGGATGGCATTGCAGTGGGTGGGAGGCATGGAAGAAATGTAAACTGACGGGAGAAGAGGAGAGAGAGAGGGTGTGGGAGAATGGAAACTGAAAGGCATGCGGAAGACAGAAGAACGAGAAGACACGTAGAGAGGAAAGGCGGAAAGGAGAGGGGAACTATTTGGGAAAGATTCGGAAAGAGAGGGTGGGGGGGAAACGAAGGTAAATTATCGTCAATTTTTTGGAAAGATATTTTTTGAAAGCTGGAGACTTTAGAGGAGGGAGGGAAGGGGATGGGGTGGGAGGGGGGAGGACTAGCGTCAGCGGTGGAAATGAAAAGGGGAGGAGATGCGAAAGGGAAATGTGTGGGGAACGAAAATGAAACGAGACAGATGGCGGGCCCACGGTGCAACTCTGCCGGCGCCTGAGGAAATTAACGTGGAAGTATGCGGGGGAGGATAAGAGATGTGTTGCAAGGAAATGACCAGGAAGGAGATGTTCGCGCGCGCGCGCTCGCGGGAAACGCGCCATCCGCGTCGACATGACGTCATGACGCTTAGGAAGAAACAAAAGTCGTGAAGCTTAGGTTGCATCCAGAAAAGACAGAGGTTGCGGAACAAGTGAATGGGGTTGCGGAACAAGTGGATGAAGTTACGGCAGACGCAGCCGCAGCTGGGAAGGCCATCCAGACACCTCAGTGGCCCGTTAAATGCGGCCAGTGGAAGTTCAGTAGTCTTGTATTGTGAACTACTGTAATGAAAATGGGTTTGTTCATCGAGGCGCGATGTCCGCTATGTGTACAAAGAGAGGACATTTTATGGCTCGGGTTTATGTGAAAACGGTGTAACACGACAGGCCAAAAAGGCGAGGGATAATATTATTAATGCAGTGGCGGGAAAGATATCAGGCCATTGCCGTTGTCGGGGTAGGAGAGGGGTGGGGGGAAGGTGATTCCACATAGGCCTAGCAGGCAGGGTTACCAACACTTCCGGCACAACACAGCTCCAAACCTCCATGATTTTTCTTTGGTTATTTTATCTTGTTCGTTTGCCTGTTTGAATTTTATTTGTTTATTTGTATATATTCACATATATATATATTTTTTGTTTATGTATGTATTTATTTATTTGTTTCAGTTATGTAGTTATCTGTGTAGTTGTTTGTTTTATTTTTGTTTTGT
>NC_134792.1:63380744-63393244 GCF_046742065.1 Oratosquilla oratoria
ATGACGTCAGTGGGTTGGGACATCTTTCCTGAGTTCTCGTTGCAAGATTCGAACCTGCAAATGCACAAAAAGCAACAGTTGTAAATTTGAGCGTTGTGTCAGTATCGCTTCCTTTCTCATCCTTCTCCTTTCCCAGATGAATAAAATCGCTTGCCGACAGTAAAAATATAATAAGAAATATTGATGATTACAAAAAAAAGAACAGGGCGTTTCGTCAGAGCTTCCTACATGTTGAAACAGGGATACCAACCTCGCCGCACCAATCCAGCGCTGCCAACCTCACCAAACTATTCTGGCATAAACACCTCAAAACGCGACACAACCCAAAATGGGTCATCTGAAGAATTGTCACCCCAGAACGCCCACGTGAAGAATCGTCACCCCATGAGATCTCACCTTAAGAATTGTCACCCCAGTACGCCGGATATCAACAGTGGAATAAAGATTAGGTTAGGTTCGGTTAGGTTCGGTTCGGTTAGGTTAGGTTCGGTTCGGTTAGGTTAGGTTCAGTTAGGTTAGGTTAGTTTGAATGAGTGTCACCCTAGGATAGCCCACATGAAGAATTGTCACCCTAGGATAGCCCACATGAAGAATTGTCACCCTAAGATAGGCCACATGAAGAATTGTCACCCTGTCCAAGTCTTGGGTGACGATTCTTCCTGTGATCCCCCACGTGTCGAAACAGGGGTACCAACCTCGCCGCACCAATCCAGTGCTGCCAACCTCACGGAACTATTCTAGCATAAACACTTCAAAACGCGACACAGCTCTTGGGGCCAGACACTGCAAAGCTTCTGCAAAATAAACCCCATACACAGCCACTGCAAAATAGACTCTCTTTTCATCTCTCCCGATCTATCAGTTGATGATCCACACTTGAGAATTGATGGGTTGATTTAATCCATGTATGTCAACCCTTTCAAACCAATCATGCTACACCATACCGTGCAATATCATTTCATTTTATACCATAACATACTATACTATACCGCTCCATAGCATACCACAGGACATTATACTGCACCATAAGTCATACCATGCCATTCCATTACATACCGTAAAACCATACCATACCGCACCATTCCATACCATATATACCATGCCATACCACACCATACTATAGTATACCACTTCATAACATACCATACCATAGGACATTATACTGCACCATAAGTCATACCATGCCATTCCATTACATACCGTAAAACCATACCATATCGCACCATTCCATACCATATATACCATGCCATACCACACCATACTATAGTATACCACTTCATAACATACCATACCATAGGACATTATACTGCACCATAAATCATATCATGCCATTCCATTACATACCATGAAGCCTTACCATATATACCATCCCATACCACACCATTTAGATGAGTAGACATCAGGCAAATTCACCATATTGCACATTAACCCTTGTGTCCGAAGGGGTGATCACACTGGGCAGTTGTGAGAGTTCGTTTGAGTAAAAACGACTTCGGTTACGAGATTTGAATTTTCAAACCTCCAAATCTAAAATTATCTTGTTCTTAGATAAGTCTAGGTTTCTCTAAGCGAAGTTTTATTCTAGTTATTCAAATGGAGGTTGGAGGTAAGATGTCGGAGGAAAAATAGCCCAGTGTGATAGCCCATTAATACAATAACATTATGCTCGTGTCTAATACCGCGGCATCATACCTGCATCCAATACCACGGCATACCATCACCCAAGAATGTAATTACGATGCCATATAGACTTGGTTCCCCCCTCCCCCTCCCCCCTCCCACTCCCACTCCCCCCGTCCCACCCCTCTGCCTCCCATTCCCGCCCCACTTAATCCCCCCCTACCTCATTATCTTAGGACCCTGTATTAATTAGGTTAACCCCCAAGGTTGGTGCTCATTAGTTCTGGCTTCACTCAAGACGTTCCATGCGAAATCCTTCACTCCCCTTCCTCTCCCCCCAGCCCCCCAACCCACAACCCCTTTCGTCTCCCCCAAACCTCCAACCCCCCTCCCTCACCCCCCCTTCGTCTCCCTCTGGGTGAATAAAATCACATGCCGGTAGGCAGAAATCAAACTGTCAGTGGTGAATTGTCACTCTCCGGCCGGTTCATACTACCGTTGACCTTCGGCATACCACTAAGAACACCACCACATCCACCATCTTTTCCACTACCACCATCACCACTGACACCACCACTATGACAACCACTACCATTTTTCACTACCATAACTGTCACTACCATTACCCGCACCAGTTATCATTTACGATCGCGTTATCATCACCAGTTACCAGTTACGATCGCGTTATCATCACCACTAATATTTCCAGCATCACTTCCACCAACAACTCTATCATCACCATCTCCGCCGGCAGCAAGAACTCCACCTCCATTAGGAATACTGCCTGGAAGACTTACTCCGCCTCCAGTAACCGTGTATATCATCACATTATCCTCAATTTGCACGGCGGCGGCAACGGCGAAACACTTCCGGGCGCGGCACCGTGGGGTGTTATGTCCCGGAACCGGGGGGGAGGGACGCTGGGGAGGGACGCTGGGGAGGGACGCCGGGGAGGGACGCTGGGGAGGGACGCCGGGGAGGGACGCAGGGGAGGGAAGCCGGGAGGGACGCCGGGAGGGACGCGAAGAGGGACGCGGAGAGGGACGCGGGAAGGTGTGCGTTTACCTCGAGCTGCATATCGCATATTGGTTCTGAAATGCGATAGATCGTCTAGGGTGGTGGGTGCTGCTGCTGGTGGAGGAGGAAGAGGAGAAGGAGGAGGAGGAGGAGGAGTTGGGCTTGCTTGGATGCACTTGCAATTGCATCAGGGATGTAATAGGCCCGGGCCCTCCCCCTCTCTCTCTCTCTCTCTCTCTCTCTCTCTCTCTCTCTCTCTCTCTCTCTCTCTCTCTCTCTCTCTCTCTCTCTCTCTCTCTCTCTCTCTCTCTCTCTCTCTCCTCTCTCTCTCTTCTCTCTCTCCCCTCATCTCTCTCTCTCCTCTCTTACTCTCTCACCAAAACTCTCTCTCTCGCACTCTCCTTTCTCCTCTTGCTTCCTCTCCATCTCTCTCTCTCTCTCCCCCTTCCTCACATAACTAATACCACTGATACCTCCCCCTTGCTTCCTCTGTCTTCCCTCTCTTCCCCCTCCTCCTCCCCTTCCCCCTCCACTCCCTCTGTCCTCACAAGGTTACACAACTTTTTTGACGATGATTATTATTATTGTGTTGTAATGATTTCTCCCCATTAGGTCCACACCCACGTTCCATCCCCACACTCCAGAATCCAGATCCCCACCCCATCCCCCCTCTTCCCCAACCCTCCCCACTCTTCCCCAACCCTCCCCTACTTCCTCCCCTCCCCCTCTTCCCCACACCCTCGCCCTTTTCCCCACCCTCTCCCCCTCTTCCCTACCCCTCCCCCTCTTCCCTACCCCTCCCCCTCCTCCTTACCTTCCCCCTCTTCTTCACCCTCACCCTCTCCCTCATCCTACCCCTCTTCCCCACCCCTCCCCTCTTCCTTCCCCTTACCCTCATCCTCATCCTCTTCCTCATCCTCTCCACCTCTTACCCTCCTCCCCTCTTCCCCTTCCTCTCCACCTCTTCCTCCCTTCCCCTTCTTCCTCATCCTCCCCCTCTTCCCCACCCCTCCCCCTCTTTCGTCACCCTCTCCCCCTCTTCCCCATCCTCTCCCCCTCCCATCCCCTTCTTCCTCATCCTCCCCCTCTCCCACATCCTCTCCCCCTCTTCCCCACCCTCCTTTTTTCTTTCCTCTTCCTACCTCTTCCTCCTTCTCTTCTTACATCTCACTTCCCGTTGTCCTCTTTTTTTTTCTTTTTTATGTTTCTCTACATATTATTTTCCTCCTTTTTTCTGTCTTCTCCTCAACCTTCCTCTGTCACTACTCCCTCCTCCTCCTTCTCCTCCTTCTCTTCCTTCCTCTTCCTCTCTCACCTCTTTCCTCCCCCTTATCTTCCTCCTCTTCTTCCTCCTCCTCTTTCTCATTCCTTCTCTTGCTCCTCTTTCTTCCTCCTTCTCCTCCTCTTTCTCCTCTCTTCTGTCCTGCCTCCTCCCTTCTCCTCCTTCCCCTCCTCCTCCTCCACCTCCTCCTCCTCCTCCACCTCCAATCTGGGAGCCTGCCAACCATGACTGGCGAGAGGAATGAGCCCCATTCGTTCATTCCTTCCTTCGGCGGGGATGAGCGAGGGAAGCTTCTGCCGGGGACGGCGGAAGCTTCTGTAGATAGATCCCGCGGTTCCCTCCATTGACCTTCCCGCTCACTAACACATCCTGGATGTCCAAACACTAAGGGCAAAGGTGACCCTTTCCAGGGGGTAAGGATCCTCCTGCGTCGTGAGAAAAGGGAGGACGGGAGAGTCTCCCGGCTTTCTCACGGGGGACTGGAATACTAACGCCGCTTTGTTTTAGTGAGTCGACCTCACGTCCGGGTTGGATTCTGGGCCAGAATACCCGGTTTCTGGGAGAGAATACTCTTGTAACCTAATCCGGTTATAATCTGCATGTGTTTGTGCATGCAAATGTACACGCAAGGCTTCGTATATGCACGTTATTATACGTAGTATATGTAATCATGTCCATGGGTAGGCTGTGGGTGCATATGTACACAAGCTTACACGAGACTACGTTTAAAAATTCAGGATATTGCTATGTTTAACAACAGCGGGCCTCAATTTAATTCCCGCGATATTTTGAGAATCTTCAGATTTTTTTTTTTTTTTTTTTAAAGAAGACAATTTTATTTGGTTGAAAGGGAAGACAGATATGTACATGTATGTTACGTGCTGTAAATATTTTTTGTCTTCATTTTTCTTTTCTTTCCCGTTTTTTATATTTTTCTTTTTTCTTTTTACTTCTCTTTTTCTTCGCTGGAAATCATGCATGATTATTTTGAGGATCATCAGATTTTTTTTTTTCGAAAACAAGACAATTTTATTTAGTTGAAAGGGAGATTAGTATATATGTACATGCATGTTACGCACTGTATTTTTTCTGTTTTTCTTTTCTTTTCCGTTTTGTATATTTTTTCTTTTTACTTTTTCTTCTTTTTTCCTTGCTGGAAATCATGCATGATTATTTCGTTCATGCAAACAGTGGTCGCTTAGAGCCATCAAGCAAGAAAATTAAATAATTTCAATCCAAGCGCTCAGAAAGAGAAAAAGAAAAAATGATATTGTCCAACTTTGGCCCCTTACTGAACGCACTGCTTGGCACTGCATGGCACTGCCTGGCACGACGTGGCACCCTGCAACCTGGGAGAAGGTGCCAAGGCACTTGATCTGTGATTTATTGACCGCGGCCCTAACGCAACCGCCAGGCAAGCGAAAGGATCATAAATTGTACAAAAGGTTCGTATCGGGGGAGTGACAATGATCCAACCGCCATGACGCGGTTAACTTTAATTTAAACTTCTTCCAACCCCGTTAGCACAATGTTACCTAACTAGAACCTCCCACATTTAACCCTCTTTGTTGGGGGGTGGGGGGTTATGCAGTCAGGGAACAACCCCTACGGCCCAGAGTCAATCTTTTATGACGGGATAGTAGTATCCACAAAAAAAAAATAAAAAAATGCCTCTATGTTCCAAAAGATAGAAGCACTGACTAATGGTCTAATTTCATTGTTCAAAGGTTCCTCTAAGATTCGTTTCACGCGTAACGACTTTCCGCGTAACGACTTTTCGCCGTTTACGGACGCTTTCACACGTCACGACCACGAGCACGTGTGAAAACGTCCATAGACACCCATGGTTATTTGAGAGTACGACGTCGTGTCGTGGACGGCGCACGGCGAAAAGTCGATACGTGCGAAATGAACCTAAGCTGGCGCCAGGCGATTTTATTCATATCCGTGGCGCTCTTTCGTGGTAACGAGATTTCCAGTTAACTTAACTGACTCAGTCTCCTAACCCCAATTAACTGAATCTCGACATATTCTAGTTAGGTTTTCCAATGGAAAGCGAACGCGTTTATATATAACCCTCTACTGCAGAACCCATTTTTAACTCCCTATTTGAAGATTAGAGTTTCAAAATATAGCGTGTCTTTATCAAAAATGATATAGATAATTTCTCATTTAACGCTGCTAAATATTCATTTATATGCATATATGAATATATACATATATACACATATATATATATATATAATATATATATGTGTGTGTGTGTGTGTGTGTGTGTGTCTGTGTGTGTGTGTGTGTGTGTGTATGTGTGTGTGTACTGGATTTTTTTTCAACACGTTATCGCATGTTCAAAGTTGGAATGAATTCTCATAGTATTTAGTATTGCTGAGGTTCCTTTATACTTAGAAGGTGAAAGGCTGCTTGAAACATCAGAACACACACACACACATACACACACACACACACACACACACACAAAACACACATGAACACACACACACATGCAAATACACCGGCTCGGTGGCGGATTGGTAAAGCACTGGCCTCACAAGCCAAAGAACCGGGGTTCGATTCCCCGGTCGGGCGGAGATAAGTTGGGTTTGTCTCCTTTCACGTGTAGCCCCTGTTCACCTAGCAGCGAGTAGGTACGGGACGTTAGTCAAGGAGTTGTGACCTTGCTGTCCCGGTGTGTGGTGTGTGAATGGTCTCAGACCTACCCAGAGATCGGCTAATAAGGAGCTCTGAGCTCACTGCCGTAGGGTGGTGTCTGGCTGTCTCGACAGAGACTGCAAGCAGATCCGAGGTGAGGTGAATACATACACAAACACACATACACACGAGCGCGCGCGCACAATTACAGAGCAAACATATACACATTGCACGTACACACAGACACACACAGTCAAATGAACCCGTACACATACACGGATGTATACACACAGACAGTCACAGGACCCGGTGTATCATCTCTGACCGGTGCTGCGTCTGTCTGCCTGTGTATGTGTGTACGGGTTCGTTTGGCTTTGTGTGTGTGTGTGCGTGCGTGTAAAGTGTATATATTGACACTCTATTTGTGTGTATGTGTGTGTGTGTGCGTGACTGCGTGTAATGTGTATATATTCGCTCTGTATTTGTGTGTGTGTGTGTGTGTGTGTGTGTGTGTGTGTGTGTGTGTGTGTGTGTGTGTGTGTGTGTGTGTGTGTGTTTATGTGTGTGTTCTGGTAACACATATTTTACGCCAACCCTGGCAAGTTACAATCCTAAGACTGTTATTAGTACTATATGTGTGTGATTGACAAACATCACAGAATTGTATAATTATAAAGGTAGGTAAAGAATATTATTAACTTTATAATTGTTCACAAACACACACACACACACACACACACACACACACACACACACACACAAACACACACACACACACACACACACTATATATATATATATATATATATATATATATATATATATATATAAATATATACTGTACATTTTGACAACCACAATGCACTTTAATTCTAAGCCATCAAAGGCCAGCATGCTGAAATTGAAATGTGGTACTGCTTAGAATTAAATTGCATTGTGGTTGTTAAAATGTATATCTAATCACTGGGACCCATTCAGTGTTGTACATATATATATATATATATATATATATATACTATATATATATATACATATATATATATATATATATATATGTGTGTGTGTGTGTGTGTGTGTGTGTGTGTGTGCATTGCCAAAGATTTTATTTGTAGATCTGAATACCATTTAATTGATAGTGTCTTGTTTTACTTTTTTCTTTTTTGTGTGTTAAATGTATGTTTAACTGCATCGATTGTTTTAATCTCTCAAAGTAAAGAGAGAGGGAGAGAGAGAGAGAGAATGACCGAAGCTCCAAGCTGGGAACCAAGTCTCTTGGTCGTCGCCCCCCCCAAACTCCCAATGGAAAGGGAGGAGGGGGGAGACTCCCCCCACTCCCCACTCCCCCCACTCCCCCGAAAGGAAGGACGTAAAACATTTTCCCAACTCTTGCATTATGGGAAAATTTATGTTCGCTTAACTGAGGGCCAAGACTTCACCTCCTGGTGCCCCCCTCCCCCTCCCCCTCTCCTCCCTCTCCCCCTCTCCCCCCTCTCCCCCCTCCCCCTCCCCTCCCCCTCCCCACCTTCGACCTCTCCACTGTCCCCTCCCGTCCCCTCCTGTCTCCTGCTCGCTACGTTCCTCTTCCTTGACAAGCGTCTACTCTCTTTTTCTCTCTTTTTATTTTTCTCTCTCTTGCTCTTTATTTCTCTTTTCCCCCCTCTCTCTCTGTTTCTCTCTATCTCTCTCCGTATCTCTGTTCCTCCCCCTCTCTCTCTCTCTCTCTCTCTCTCTCTCTCTCTCTCTCTCTCTCTCTCTCTCTCTCTCTCTCTCTCTCTCTGTAGCCCCTTGAGATGAGTGCCACGGAGGTGAATAAAATCACCTGGCGGCAGCTGGAGCGAACTGGAGAAAGGGAACACCCGACACGTAGGCAGGGCAGGGAGGCAGCTGGAGCAACGTTTAAATTCTAGATAATTTGTCTCTTCTTTCTTTCATTCTTCTTCAAATTCTAGATGATTTCTCTCTTCTTTCTTTCTTCTTCAACCTTCTCTCTTCCTCTTCTTGTCTCCTCCTCTTAGTCCTCCACATCATTCTCTTTTCTTTTTTACTTTTTATTTATTTATTTATTGTATATATATACTTATGTATGTATATGTATATATATATAAATATATGTATGTATATATACATATATATATATATATATATATATATATATACTTATGTATGTATATATACATATATATATATATGTATATATATACGTATATATACATATATATATATATATATATATATATATATTATTAAGACATTCTGACAGGTTGACGTAAGTGGGAGTAGGAAACACGTAGGTCTTAGTCTGAGTTTATTCCTGACTAGTTTCGCAGGTGTGTTTTTTTTTTTTTTTTTTCTTAAAAAAAGCATACCTGCGAAACTGGTCAGGAATAAACTTAGACTAAGACTCCTGTGTTTCCTGACTCCACTTACGTCATACATATATATATATATATATATATATATATATATATATATATGTGTATTTATATATTTATATATTTATATATATATATATATATTTTTTTATATATATAGATTAATATATATAAAAATTATATATATATATATATATAATGTATATATATACATATATGTGTGTGTGTGTGTGTGTGTGTGTGTGTGTGTGTGTGTGTGTGTGTGCGTGTGTGTGTGTGTGTGTGTGCATGCATGTATGTATGTATGTATGTATGTATGCACGTATGCATGTATACATTTTCTTGTTTGTGTTTTATGTCTTTTTTCTTCCTTTTTATCAGCCCCTTTCCATGGCATTTGAACTATTTGAGCTTCCGCCTGGCTCCCCCTTCTCTCCTGACACAACTTCTTTTGCTGAAGGTTGTCCTGATCCCTCCGCTCCCTCTCTCACCTCACCTCCTCCTCTTCCTCCTTCTCTTACTCCTCCTCCCCCCTCCTCTTCCCCCAACTCCATCCTTCCAGAGGGGAGAGGGGGGGTAGGGGCAAACAGGGGGGGAAGGCTGTATGATTACAGGATTTTGTCTTTAAGTAGCCACCTCCGCCTGCTCCTCCTTTTCCTCCTTCTCCTCCTCCTCCTCCTCCTCCTCCTCCTCCTCCTCCTCCCCCTTCCCCTCCTCCTCCTCCTCCTCCTTCTCCTTCTCTTCCTCCTCCTCTTCCTTCTCCTCCTCCATCTTCTCCTCTCCTCACCCTCTTCTCCTCCTCTTTCTTCTACGCCATTCCTCTTCCTCTTCCTTCTACTCATTTCCTCCTCCTCTTCGTTCTACTCCTTTCCTCATCCTAATTCTTCTCCTCCTCCTCCACCTAACTCTCCTCCTCCTTATCCACCTCCACCTCCTCTTCCTCCTCCTCCTCCTGCTCTCCTCATACTCATCTTCATCTCCCCTTCTTTCCTCCTCTTCCTCCTCCTCCTCTTATTCCTTCACCTACTCCTCTTCCTCCTCTCTCTTATCCTTCTCTTCTTTCTTCGCCTTTTCTTCCTCTTCCCACCTTCCTCTCCCTCCTGCATATGCTTTTCCTTTACTTCCGTCTCTCCCTACATCTCCTCCTCTTCATCCTAGTCCTCTTCCTCCTCCTCATTCTAGTCCTCATTCTTCCTCTTTTCCCCCTCTTTCTTCTCCTGTTTCTCATCTTCATCCTCACCCTCATCTTCCTCCATTCCCTCATTTTCTTCTTCCTACTCCTCCCTTTCCTTTCTCTTTCTTCATCTCCTCTTTCTCATCCACGTGTTTCCTCTCCCTTCCGTCATCTCCCTTTCCCTTCCTCTTCGTTTCATCCGTTTCTCCTTCCCCCAGCTTTCTCCTGCCTTCCCTTCCCCTCCCTCTCACACCTCGAGATCAAACGTTGGAATAATATTATCTTCACAAATAACTTCCGAGATTCCCGTGGCTTGATACGCTCCACGCGTACTCTGATCATTTCGCCCGGCGTAATATCCTAAGGTCACGGTTACGTCTCCTACGTAATGATCCAGGCTCGTGATTACGCTGCGTGGGGGGTCGAAAGTAAACAAAACATGTCCACTCTATTTTGGGAAAATGTCCTCAGAGTCGACATGACGTCACTCAGACGTCAGGGAGACGTTCTCTGATTGGAGCACGTGGACAGAGCGACATGACGTCATTCGTACGCCCCGCCTCCCTCGGTTTCTGCAGTGTTTATTATTTTAAAGATGAAGAATGATTCGGCGCCTCAAAAGACGTGGTTGGAGTCATGATTACTGTGATGTGTTCCTCAATAGTTGGTCTTCGTGTCGTCTGGGTGATGAATTGCAGTCACTTGGCATTTAAGCCCCGCCCACTGACTCCTCCCCCTCTCCACTCATCGCTCACTCACACTCCTTTAATCATTGTCTGTTTTTATTTTTTCTTTCCTGTTTTTTCTTTCTCTTTAGTGTAGTGTGATTGATATTCATAGCAACAACTACTCTTCACTGAGTTTCATGATATATTGTGTAAATTGTAATATGCAAATCATTTATTAATTATTTATTTAATTATTTACTTGTTTATCTTATATCAAATTATTTTATGGTCATTTCCTTCCTCCCTTCCTCTCTCCATCGCTCCTATTCTACCTCTTCCTCCTCCTCTTCCTCCTCCTCCTCCTCCTCCTCCTCCTCTTCCATTTCATCACATATTTTCTCCTTCACCTATTTTCTCTTTACTCATCCTCTCAGTCCCCTCTTTCCTCTCCCCTCTTCCTCTCCCCTTTACCCTTTTCACTTCTCCTATCGCACTATCTTTTCCTCCCCTCTTCCTCGTCTTTCCTTCTCCTCTTCCTTGTTATCTCCCTTTTCTCTTCCCTTTTATATTTCCTCTCCCTTCCTTCTCACTTCCATTCGCATCCTTCCTTCCTCTTTACCTTCTCTCTACGTTCCTTCTCTTTTTCTACTTGTGAGTGTGCGCGCGTGTGCTCTCTCTCTTCCTCTCTCTATTTCTCTCTTTCTCTCTCTCTTCCTCTCTCTCTCTATCTCTCTCTTCCTCTCTCTCTCTCTCTCTCTCTCTCTCTCTCTCTCTCTCTCTCTCTCTCTCTCTCTCTCTCTCTCTATCTCTCTCTCTCTCTTCATCTCTCTCTTCCTCTCTCACACACACACACAGTATTCGCTACTTCTTTTTCCTCTCCCCCTTCCTTCCTCCTCCTCCTCCTCTTCCTCCTCCTCTTACTCCTCCTCCTCCTCCTCCTCTTCTTCCTTCTGTCTTATACCCGTCTATATTCAATCCATCTTTCTCTCCACTCCTCTCCTGTTCCTCTTCTTCCACCTCCTCCACCTCTACCTCCTCCTCCATCTCTTCGTCCTACTCTTCTTCCTCCACCTCTTCCTCCTCCTCCTCTTCCTCCTCCTCTTCCTCCTCCTCTCCCCCTCCTGTTCCTCCTCCTCCTTCTCCTCCTCTTCCTCCTCTTCCACCTCCTCCATTTGCTCGCGCGCTCACCACGACGGCGGCGGCGCTCGTCCAATCTGTTTTTGATGACCGGAAGCCACGTACCGGCCGCTGCTACTTATTTTCCATGACGTCACTCATCCGAGCTCGATCTTTACTGCTCGGGGACGACGTTGCAACCTCTCTCTCTCTCTCTCTCTCTCTCTCTCTCTCTCTCTCTCTCTCTCTCTCTCTCTCTCTCTCTCTCTCTCTCTCTCTCTCTCTCTCTCTCTCTCTCTCTCTCTCTCTCTCTCTCTCTCTGTCTCTCTCTCTCTCTCTCTCTCTCTCTCTCTCTCTCTCTCTCTCTCTCTCTCTCTCTCTCTCTCTCTCTCTCTCTTTCTCTCTCTCTCTCTCTCTCTCTCTCTTTCCTTCGCGCGAGCACCTCTTCGGCGACGCCCTCGTCAGCTTGTTCTTCAGGGTCTTAACGGGATACGGCAATACGAAACTGCCGATGAAGCCCTTGGGCTACGTAAATAAGCCTAATCCCCGTTTAGGGGGAAGGTTTAGGGGAATGGGGGTGGGAGGCGTTAAAAAAATCGTGT
>NC_134792.1:63398244-63405744 GCF_046742065.1 Oratosquilla oratoria
CGATCTTTAGCCCTTCCCAATAATCTCTCTGGGAAGAAACGTTGGCCCGCTTTCTTCACCAGGAGCGAGCAGTCGCTGGTTGCTCCTTCTCCTTTGGTATGCATTGCCGAAGTTGTTAGATATCTTGGATCCGGTCAGGACACCGAGTGTCTTTCCCTCGGGGCTGCACCTGCAGATGAAGGTGACGATGATGTTGATGAGTGGCAGGGGGTGACTGTGACGTTTGTCTTTTTTTTCTTTTTTCTTTTTTTCTTTTTTTCTTTAATTCTGGCCGCCTAAAACGATGCGTCTGGAGTGGAAATGAACCAGAGACTCCTTAACAAATAATCGCCGTGAGTTCTTGGGAAGTGCAAAGACAGACCCGACATTACTACGTACGTGACCCCATCCGGGAATAGAACCCGGGCCCAGACCGTTGCTACCGTGGCAATGCACCCAGGTAATCTCCTGGGCACTTTGTCCTGGGAACACAAGATCTGGGCTTCGGAAAATACAAGGGCTTGACAAGGATTTAGGGGCTAGTTTTTCAAATGGTGCTTTTCAGGACTAGAACTAGGTCTGGGGTTTGGGGCTTAACCTGAGTTTAGGGCTAATACTGGGTCCGGGGCTAGGATTCGAGCTCGGGGTAGTCCAGGGCTAAGTCCTGGATCTGGGCCTATGATTCGAGCTGGGGCTAGTCCAGGGCTAAGTCCTGGATCTGGGGCTATGATTCGAGCTAGGGCTAGTCCAGGGCTAAGTCCTGGGTCTGGGGCTAGGATTCGAGCTGGGGCTAATCCAGGGCTAAGTCATGGGTCTGGGGCAAGGATTTGAAGCTGGGGCTAGTCCAGGGCTAAGTCCTGGGTCTGGGGCTAGGATTCGAGGTGGGGCTAGTCCAGGGCTAAGTTCTGGGTCTGGGGATAGGGTTCGAGGTGGGGCTAGTCCAGGGCTAAGTCCTGGGTCTGGGGCAAGGATTCGAGCTGGGGATAGTGTAGGGCTAAGTTCTGGGTCTGGGGCTAGGGTTCGAGTGTGGGCTAGTCCAGGGCTAAGTTCTGGGTCTGGGGCTAGGATTCGAGCTGGGGCTAGTCCAGGGCTAAGTCTTGGGTCTGGGGCTAGGATTCGAGCAGGGGCTAATCCAGGGCTAAGCCATGGGCCTGGGGCAAGGATTCGAGCTGGGGATAGTCCAGGGCTAAGTCCTGGGTCTGGGGCTAGGATTCGAGCTGGTGCTAGTCCAGGGCTAAGTTCTGGGTCTGGGGCTAGGATTCGAGGTGGGGCTAGTCCGAGCTGGGGCTAGTCCAGGGCTAAGTCCTGGATCTGGTGCTGGGATTCGAGCTGGGGCTAGTCTTGGGCTAAGTCATGGGGCTAGAGTCTTTGGGCTCAGACTTTCGGAAGAAGAAAGTTAAGAAAGTGTCAACGAGAGGCCATTCGGGAGGACAGGGCAGAGGCACCTCGAGATGTCTCCTTCAGCCGTGAGGACGTTAGAGGCAGTCCAGGAGGCTCCAAGGTGAAAAGAGAAGAGACGGTGGGGGAGAAGGAGGAAGAGGAGGGACGAGGTACAAGGAGGTAGAGGAGGAAGGATACGAGAGGAAGTTAGGAGGATTTCACTAGGCCTCCTCCTCTTCCTACCTGCTTCTCCTCTTCCTCTTCCTCCTCCTCCTCCTCCTCCTCCTCCTCCTCCTCCTCCTCCTCCTCATCTTGCTTCTCCTCCTCTTGCTTCTCCCCCTCCTCCTCCTTTTCCTCCTCATTCTCCTCCTCCTCTTCATTCTCCTACTCCTCCTTCTCCTCCTCCTCCTCCTCCTTCTTCTCCTTCTCCTCCTCTTCTCCTCCTCCTCCTCCTCCTCCTCCTCTCCATCGCTTCTCTAAATTTAACTCCTCTTCACTCGTCTTCGCCGTCGATGATAGACAAAGGGGAAGTGGTGGAGGGGAAGCTGATGAAGAGGAGGAAGAAGAGAAGGAGGAGGAGGAGGAGGAAGAGGAAGAGAAGGAGGATGTAGTGACATTGCCGGTCTTGATGTTGCCATTAGTGTTGACACTTGGCGTCACGATGAGTTGTTGTCTGCCACCGAATTGCTGGTCCCTTGTATATTTGGTCATGGATTCATCCTTTACTTAACTATCACCCCTTTTGGGTCACATGAAGAATTGTCACCCCAGAATGCCCACCCGAAGAATTGTCACCCCAGGATGCCCACATGAAGAATCGTCACCCCATGAGATCCCACCAGAAGAATTGTCACCCACAGAACGCCCACCTGTAGAAGCGTCACCCCACCAGAAGAAGTCACCCCAGAACGCCTACATGAAGAATCGTCACCCCATGAGATCCCACCTGAAGAATTGTCACCCCAGAACGCCCATATGAAGAATCGTAACCCCATGAGATCCCACCTGAAGAATATCCCCACAGTACGCTGAATATCAACAGTGGAATAAAGATTAGGTTAGGTTAGGTTGAATGAGGTCTATGCTTATTGTCATCAACTTATACAACCGAAGAATCGTAAACCCAGGATGGCCTACAAGAAGAATCGTCACCCTAGGACAGCCCTTATGAAGAATTGTTACCCTGTCGATGTCTTGGGTGACGATTCTTCATGTGATCCCCTTTATATATATATATATATATATATATATATATATATATATATACATATATAATGTGGATGTATATTATATATATATATATATATATATATATATATATATATATATATATATATAAATCACCTTTTTTGCAACCTCTGAGTACCCGGGTTAGCGTCACCCTTTCGTATATGCACGCTCGCGCCCGTGTGTGTGTGTGTGTGTGTGTGTGTGTGTGTGTGTGTGTGTGTGTGTGTGTGTGTGTGTGTGTGTGTGTGTGTGTGTGTGTGTGTGTGTGTGTGTGTGTGTGTGTGTGTGTGCACGTGTGTGCGTGTGTGTACGTGTGTGTATGTGTGAGTGTGTGTGTATGTTCATGCTCGTGTGGATCCGGAAACGTTTATTTGCTTATGTTCTTCTTCGGTTTGTTTACCTGCGTGAGCATCGTATTGCCTTCCAGGAAGAAGGAGCCTCCTCGTCTCGGTTCCAGGCCCTCCTCGTCTCAGTTCCAGGACTTCGTCTTCATTATGTTGAGGCTTTCCAGTTGGGGCCAACGGCAAGAAGCTGTGGTATCGTCTTGGTATACAGTAGTCTTGGTATCGTCTTGGTATCTTAATATCTTAGGGGCACCGTAGTTGATATGTTATTGGTATCATGTTGGTATCGTAATAGTATTGTAGTGGTATCGTGGTATCGTAACGGTATCGAAGTGGTATCGTAATGGTATCGTATTGTTATCACAATCATATCTTAGTAGTATCGTTTTGGAAAGGTAGGAAATGGTATCGGAATGATATTGTCTTTGAACCGCAGAAGGATCGCAATGGTATCGTAGCAATATTGTTCTGGGATCGTAGAGATTTCGTAACGGTATTGTAACAATATCGTAGTAGAATCGTAAGGTATCGTACTGGTATCATAACAATATCGTACTGGGATCTTAAATGTATCGTAATGATATCGTAGTGGAGTCGTAAAGGTATCGTAATGGTGTCATAACAATATCGTAGTGGGATAATAAAGTATCGCAACGGTATTGTAACAATATCGTAGTGGAATCGTAAAGGTATCGTAACAATATCGTAGTTGGATTGTAAAGGTATCGTAACGGTAGCGTAACATTATCGTAGTGGGATCGTAAATGTATCGTAACATTATCGTAGTGGAATCGTAAAGGTATCGTAACAATATCGTTGTGGGATTGTAAAGGTATCGTAACGGTAGCGTAACATTATCGTAGTGGGATCGTATATGTATCGTAACATTATCGTAGTGGAATCGTAAAGGTATCGTAACAGTATCGTAGTGGAATCGCAAAGGTATCGTAACAATATCGTAGTAGAATCGTAAAGGTATCGTAACTGTATCATAATAATATCATAGTGTAATCGTAAAGGTATCGTAACTATTATAATAATATCGTAGTGGAATCGTAAATGTATCGTAACAATATCGTAATGGAATCGTAAAGGTATCGTAACATTATCGTAATGGAATCGTAAAAGTATCGCAACGGTATCGTAACAATATCGTAGTGGCATCGTAACGGCATCGTAATGATATTGTAACGGAATGGTTACGGCAGACTGAGAACAAAGCGTTGATGACCTTTGATGACCTCGGCTAGGTTACGTTTCCTTTTTCGGTGACCCCTGCGTCAGCCCTCCGGCATAATTGATGGCACTGATGGGGTCCCAGAGAATCAGCTTCCCCTCCTCCTCCTCCTCTTCCTCCTCCTCCTCCTCCTCCTCCTCCTCCTCCTCGTCCTCCTCGTCCTCCTCATCCAATTCCTCCTTCTCCTCTTCCTCCTCTTCGTCCACCTCCTCGTCCTCCTGGTCTTCCTTCTCCACTTTCTTCTCCTCTTCCTCCTCTTCGTCCACCTCCTCGTCCCCCTCATCCTCCTCTTCTCCCTCCTCTTTGTCCACCTCCTCATCCTCCTCATCCACTTCCTCCTCCTCTTCTTCCTCATCTTCTCCTCTTGGTCCACCTCCTCGTCCTCCTCATCCACCTCCTCTTCCTCTTCTTCCTCCTCTTTGACCACCTCCTCGTCCTTCTCGTCCACTTTCTCTTCTTCCTCTTCTTCCTCCTCTTCGTTCACCTCCTCGTCCTCCTCATCCACCTCCTCCTCATCTTCCTCCTCCTCTTCCTCTTCCTCCTCCCATTGGAAAGGAAGATCTGGTTGTCTCTCTTAACCATTTTCCTGCGGTGAGGAGTTCCCCTGAAGTTAATAAAATCGCACGGCGGCAGATATAGTTAATATAGAAACCAAAACTCCTACTCCCCCTTATAAGGGGGGTAGCCGAGTCATAGCGTACACCCAGCCTACACTCATCCCACACCCATACCCGTCTCCGCACCTCGTGGGTGGAGAGGTCATCCCCGCTCCCGGCACACTGCTCGGGCCAGAGGGAAATATGTAATATTCAGTGAAAGGTTGAGTTAGGCTTGTAGCGATGTTACTGTGAGAGGTGAAAGGTTTTGGTGAGTTCGTCTCCTTTATTGTAAGATAAGAGTGAACTAATTTTTTTTTTTTTTTTTTTTTTGTCCCTGCGTAGCTAGCCGATTTAAGGACTGTCTTTGATTACTTCATTTTACATGCAGCAGGAGCCGATATACATATATATATATATATATTATATATATATATATATATATATATATATATATATATATATATATATATATATATATAAACCGCGTGGGTAGTCACCCGTGGTGCGTAATTACATAATTGTACTGGATTAGATTAGGTGGGGTCAAGCGGGGTCGCACTGTCAAAGGAGCGTCAGGTCTACCCATGTGGGCGACAGCGTGCGTTCCATGCCATGTGGTTTCCGTGGCTGTACAGCTTTAAGACCGATTTAGCCTTCTCGCTCCGTTTTTTTTTTTTTTTTTTTTTTTAGCTGAATTAAATCACCAAGCAGCTGCTACAGTTTACACGAAAGTCAAATTCAGCGAAAAGGTTAATAAAAACCAAGGAACTTCAGGATTTCGTAGGCTGAAATTGGGCTCTTCAATTTCGTTTCGTGAAATTTTGTGTCTTAAGGTGAATTTGTGGAACTGGAGAACTCACTATTCATCGTCTTTTTTTTTTTTTAGTGTTACTTCCTTGAAGACCTCAAGGACTTAACAAGCCACCCGTGGGAACTCCACTAACACGACCAGTTCACTGACATCTTACGTTTGGCAGCGCGGAGGGCAAGTTGATTTGGTTGACGTTGTAGCCCTGTTCATATTAAGGTTTTCAACCTCGCAGAAACCACGGTGGTATCGCAGTCAAGGAAAAACTGCGCGGTTGTGTGTGAAAGGCTCCTTTGAGTTACATTATAATTGAAACAGCTAGTGTAAGCAGGGCCTATATTGCACGGCGGATTTATTAAATGAGGTTTTGATAAGTTTTTAGGCTCGGTGTTTTGAATGTGTATTGTGTTATTATTATTTTTTAGCTACAGCTTGGAATTTGTTATCATTATTATTATTATTATTATTATTATTATTATTATTATTATTATTATTATTATTATTATTATTATTATTATTATTATTATTATTATTACTATTATTATTATTATCATTATTGTTATTTTTTTTTCTTAGATAATTCCAAACGACACCGCCTTTTAGAATCATTGTATGAAGAAATTCAACCTTCAGTGTTCGCTGCAGGACCGCCGGCCTATTCCTAAGAATGCAAAACAGCCTTTGTACCATCACTGTAGTAGGAACAACGTACTAGAGGTGTCTGACACTGCGGTGCGTTGGGTACGACCTCGTCTCTGTAATTTTTCTTTTTCCTTTTTTTTTTTTTTTTTTTTCCTCTCCCTGTCTCCAATGCTACAGCCGAGGAGACACTCCCATTGTCGTCTACATTTTTGACTGGCGAGGCGACAGTAACACTATCGTCTACACTCTTCAGAACTCTTCTCCCCCCCCAAAAAAAAAAAAGAAAAAAAAATTAAATCGACCATGAAGAAGAAGAAGAACGCCCAGCCTATTCTTCTTATCTACCCTCATAGCGTAACATCGGAACCGTAGTACTGATGTTTCTCTCTCTCTCTCTCTCTCTCTCTCTCTCTCTCTCTCTCTCTCTCTCTCTCTCTCTCTCTCTCTCTCTCTCTCTCTCTCTCTCTCTTCTCTCTTCTCTCTCTCTCCTCTCTCTCTCTCGACTGTGGGGTCGAAGAAAAAGTTGTTGTAACAACAAACTTTCCTCTCTCGTCGTCTTCTGCCTGATCCTACTTACGCTTCCTTTCTGCTGTGATCTGCTTATCTTGCTCTGCTGTCCACCCCCTCCCCCCTTCTCTCTCTCTCACTCTCTCTCTCTCTCTCTCTCTCTCTCTCAGGAATACTTTCTTCTTCTTTCTCCTCCTCCTCCTCCTCCTCCTCCTCTTATTCCCCCCCTTGCTCCCTCCCCTCACATCCTGTTTTCTTCAGATCCTTCTCCTCCCTAACTCCCTCCCTCCCTCCCTCCCCTCCTCCCCAGCTCTGTCCTCTTCCTCCTCCTCGTTCTATTCATACACCCTCATCTCCCCCCCTACCGTCCTCTTCCTCCATCTCTCTCCCTTCCTCTACCCCCTCCTCCTCTTCCTTCTCCTCCTCCTCCTCCTCCTCTTCCTCTTCCCCATCCTTTCTTATTATCTCCGTCCTCTTCCACATTTATTTCCCACTTCTTCCTTTTCCTTCCTCTTGCTTCATCCTCCTTCCTACTCCTTCCTCCTCCTCCTCCTCCTCTTTCCTCTTTCCTCCTTCATCGTCCTCCTTCCTCTTCCTCCGCCTCCTCCTCCCCCTTATGTTCTTCTTCACCCACCTTATTTTTTCGTCTTTCCCCTTTCTTCCTCCCCCTTCCTTCCTTCCTTCCTCCTTCTTCCTTCTATCTCCTCCTCCTCTTGCTCCCTCGCCATTTTACTTCTCCTCCTCCTCCTCCTTCTCTTCCTCCTTCTTCTTCGA
>NC_134792.1:63408244-63423244 GCF_046742065.1 Oratosquilla oratoria
ATCCCTTTCTCCACCACAGACAGTGCCACCTCCTCCCCCTCCTCCACCACCCCTCCACCCCTCCACTCCCGTCTTCCACGTGACTCGGAAGGTGTCGGCTCGCCTCGTCTCGTCTCGCCTCGGCGGGTGTCGATGTCGGCAAGGGCGACTTTCTCCCGCCAGGCTCGCTCCCCGGCACCCTTAACAACGCCCTCCTCCTCCTCCTCCTCTTCCTCCGCCTCCTCTTCTTCCCCCTTTTCTTCTTCCTCGCCTCCTCCTCCTCCTCCTCCGCCTCCTCTTCCTCCTCTTTCTCTTCTTTTTCTTCTTCCTCTTCTTCTTCTTCCTTGCCTCCTCCTCCTCCTCCGCTTCCTGTTCCTCCGCCTCCTCTTCCTCCCCTTTCTCTTCCTCTTCTTCCTCCACCTCCTCCTCCTCCTCCTCCTCCGCCTCCTCTTCCTCCTCGTGTCCCCTTTTGGAATTCGGCTCGTGCGTGTCACCTTGCATTCCCGCCAGGGTGGGGGTGGGGGCGGGCGGGCGTGCCCCACGGAAACGAATGAAATCACTTGGCGGTAGCTAGAGTAAAGGGCCATTTACACAGTCAAACGGTTTGTCAAACAAGCGTTTGAAGTGATGTTTGACCGTGTGAATGGGGATATTTGGTCGTCAAACATGTTTGACAAACGTGTTTGACAACCAAATATCCCCATTCACACGGTCAAACATCACTTCAGGCACTTGTTTGACAAACCGGGTTTGGCAAACTGTTTGACCGTGTGACACCAAGGCCTATGAAGGTAGTCTGTGTGGGAAAATGTCCACGTTTTCCTTTTCCAGGAGTAAATGTCTGCAAAAGGGAAGAGGGTTAACTGGGATTAAGATTAACCGGTTCAAGTTTGATCAGGATTAAATTTAATCGGGGATAAGATTAACCGGAACAAAGTTTAACAAGGATTAAGATTAACCGAGGTCAAGTTTAACCGGGATTAAGATTAACCTGGATAAGGTTTAATCGGGATTGAGATTAACCGAGATCAAGTTTAACCGGGATTAAGATTAACCGAAATCAAGTTTTACCGGGATTAAGATTAACTTCGATAAAATTTAATCGGGATTGAGATTAACTGAGATCAAGTTTAACCGGGACTAAGATTAACTGAGATCAAGTTTAACCGGGATTAAGATTAACCGAGATCAAGTTTAACCGGGATTAAATTTAATCGGGATTAAGTTTAATCCCGATGTGGCTTCTAAGTTAATCCCCTTTCGTGAGGGAAAGGTTATCTTTTTTTTTTTTAATAATAAATCGGCTAATGGGAAGCGTGGAGAGATTAAAGTATTATAAGGTTTCCACTCTGCTGACAGATTCTATCACCGAGTCTGTTTATATGTACACTTTAATAACACTTTGCAGAGGGCATTTTCTTGTGTAAATAAATATATGAAAGGCATAGCAATTGGGATCTACATTTCATACCGAAAAATCCTAGGAAAGTTTATTCGTGTCTTGCGGGAGATTAATATTATATGCGTGCGTGCGTTCGTGTGTGAGTGTGTTCGTCATATTTATATGCATCGTCTATCTACCTCCTCCTCCTCTCCTCTCCTCTCATCTCACCTCTAATCTCCTTCCCGTCCTCCTCTTTCTTCTCTTCCTCCTCCTCCTCCTCCTCCTCCTCCTCCTCCAGTACAACCATTTCCTGTACCCTCATATGTGGTTACCGTAACTTGTGTTCTTCGTGTATACAAGTTTAAGTTAAACCTGGTAGAATATACAACAAAGTTAGTCTGACTGGGAACAGCGTACTGACCTTCCTGCCCACAGGCAATGGGGGGAGGGGGGCCCATGACCAACGATTGACGTCATATCGCTGCATCCTGGACGTTTGAAGACGACGTGACGTCATGTCGATCGTGATGCCATATCGCTTCCGTGTACACTTTTCAGACACACGTGGATAAAACTTTGTCATATATACAAAGACTTTACCAAAACAACTTTCGTGTCTTTTGAGATGAGAATAGATCTGTGATCATTTAGCTCCTCCCCCTAGGGGCGGGGCCTGTGTCATGAGGGACCAATCAGAGGACTGCTTCGGCGCCCCATCAGCAAGATGGGCATAGGGAGAGAGTAGTGACAAGTGAGGAATCACGTGATGGATATTATAAAATATGATCACCACAGTCTTCTTCTTCCTCTTCCTCGTCCTCCTCCTCTTCTTCCTCTTCCTATTCCTCCTCTTCCTCCTCCTCCTCCTCCTCGTCTTCCTCTTCCTGTCCCAGGGCTTGCTCCTCGTGGTGTTGTCTTCTTCTTCTCTCCAACACACACATGGCGGTTCGTCGTAATGGCTGGTTATGTCAGCTCTTGTGCCTCGCCGGGATGGAGAAAAGTTAGTCCCGACCAGGATCTTTCTTTCCCAGGGACTAACTTTCCGCTGGTCAAGTTGGTCCTTCTCCTCCTCCTCCTCCTCTTCCTCCGCCTCCTCCGCCTCCTCCTCCTCCTCCTCCTCCTCCTCCTCCTCCTCCTCCTCTTCCTCCTCCTCTTCCTCTTCATCCTTCTCCTCTTCTGGTTTCTCCTTCTTTTACTCTTCCTCCACCTCTTCCTCTTGCCCTTCCGCCTCTTCCTCCTCCTCTTCCTCTTCCTCCTCCACCTCCTCCTCTTCCTTTTCCTTCTCCTTTTACTTTTCCTCTTTCTCTTCCTCCTCCCCTCCTTATCGTCCTCCTCCTTTTTCTCCTCTCTTCCTCTTTCTCCCACTCCTCCTCCTCCTCCTCCTCCTCGCGCGTGCGCGCGCGCGCGTGCTTGTGTGTGCGTAGGTTCTGTTGGTTTGGGCAGGTTTTTGGTTGTATGTGCCCAGGCCCCTGTTGGTTTGTGCAGGCCCTGTGGTTTGTGCAGATCCTGGCATTTGTGCAGTTCTTGTTGTTTGAACAGCGTCCCTCTTTATCCATACTGTATCTTTGCACAGGTTTTCTTAGTTTGTGCAAAGAAAATTTGCTTGTTTTGGTTTGTACAGGTTCTGTTGTTTTCACTTCATACTGCTTGTTCATTTACTTATTTATTCATTTGTGTTTTTATTTATCATTATTATTATTATTATTTTATTATTATTATTATTATTATTATTATTATTATTATTAATTATTATTATTATTATTACTATTATTATTATTATTATTATTATTATTATTATTATTATCATTATTATTATTATTATTATTATTATTATTATTATTATTATTATTATTATTATTATTATTATTATTATTATTATTATTATTATTATTATTATTATTATTATTATTATTATTATTATTATTATTATTATTATTATTATTATTATTATTATTATTATCATCATCATCATCATCATCATCATCATCATCATCATCATCATCATCATCATCATCATCATCATCATCATCATCATCATCATCATCATCATCATCATCATCATCATCATCATCATCATCATCACCATCACCACCACCACCACCACCACCACCACCACCACCACCACCACCACCATCATCATCATCGTCGTCGTCGTCGTCGTCAGCCATCAGCGCTTTTGTTTTTTCCTATATACGTTCTTTTCATGGGACAAATTGTAGTCTTTGAACAAAGGCTCCTCGATTTAGTTGGCGGCATACTAGACTAGCATGCTACTTGCTTTTGCTACTGAGTAGAAACGACTTCGGTCACAATATTCTAGACTTCCGTAAGAACATCTCAAGAATGTGTCTAACATTCGTATTCTAGGTTTAAATTCTCTTACTTCATCATTGAGCTTCTCATTTTATGACGCAAGATTAATTTGACATCCGAAGTCGTTTCTACTCAAAGCAAGTAGCAAAAGCAAGTAGCATGCTATCGAGAAATGCTTGGTGTGACGCCACCTTTATGGTCCTTTGTAATCAACATAGACTTGTTATCCCTTGATAGCCACCTCCCAGTTGAATAAAATCGCCTGACGGCAGGAACCAGTAGAAGAACCAGCGTAGATCGTCGCCGTGTTGAAGGAGTACACGAGGAACCGTCTGCAAAAGGGAAGAACCTATGGATCCGGAGGCCCGTCACCGTATTACAAAGGATTACAAAGGCGGAGCATGCCGACAGGAGACCTTTTGGTCCATAGCTAGGTCGGATACGAAAAAATATACTAATGATAAATACATACATACATATACCAAAGGCTTTTTCCCCTTTACACGGTGGGTAGCCAAAAAGAAAAAAGCATAGAAACCACACTCACCCATTCCATCCCCTACATATTCCACTCCCCTCCACCCTCCTCCCTCCCTCTCATCTTGGCACCTCCTGGATGACGGGTCATCCCTGCATCCTGTCCACTGATGAATAAATGAATAAATAGATAAATAAATGAAATATGATCATATGAATAATAATAAATAAAATAAATACATAGGTATAGTTAAATAATAAACAAACAGGTAAATAGTAAATAATAATAAATTGATATCTAACTAATGATAAATGTGAATTTATGCAAATGATAATAAACAGACAAATGATAACAAAACAAATGAACAAGTAATATAAGATAAATGACAGTCATTACACCATCTTGCTTAGGTGTTTATCTAAATGAATATGGATGGACCCCTACCCCAGAGTACAGACCAGCTGTCTTCATAAAGCTGTTGCTCGCGTTGGTGCTATTCATGAAGAGTGGGAACGAGCAGACAACAGCTGCGAGGAAGCTGCTCATCCCCCTCCCCCCTTCTCTCCCTCCTCCCCCCCCAAGTCCTTCCTTATAATCCCCTTCTTCCCCGTCCCCGCTACCCTCTTACCCCTCCTCTCTCTCTCTCTCTCTCTCTCTCTCTCTCTCTCTCTCTCTCTCTCTCTCTCTCCTCTCTCTCTCTCTCTCTCTCTCTCTCTCTCTCTCTCTCTCTCTCTCTCTCTCTCTCTCTCTCTCTCTCACTCTCTCTCTCTCTCTCTCTCTCTCTCTCTCTCTCTCTCTCTCTCTCTCTCTCTCTCTCTCTCTCTCTCTCTCTCTCTCTCTCTCTCTCTCTCTCTCTCTCTCTCTCTCTCACTTTCATCTTTTGTCGATCTCAAACTTAGTTTCGTTTGATTTCCAGTGAAATTTGATGTTATCGTGGTCAGCCTAACCCGGCCTAACTTAACCTTAACAATCTAATTGTCTTCAAACCTTTAACAAGTTCAAATGTACGAACACACACACACACACACACACACACACACACACACACACACACACACACACACACACACACACACACACACACACACACACACACACACACACACACACACACACACATACGTACACACACACGTACACACACACACACACGCACACACACAAACACACACACACACACAAACGCGAGAACACACACTCATGTATATATGTATACATGTATATGCGTATATACATGTATGCATGTATGTATGAGGTTCGTGGACGCCCCCCCTCCCCCCCATCTTCCGGACAGACACGAGACTAAAATCCCCCTCGATCCGAGCGCGAGCGATAAATCCCACAGTAGTATTGCAACGCTTGCCTGGCTAATCCCCAGCCCCCTTTTTCCCCCTTCCCTCTCCCCTTTCCCCTCCCCCTCCCCTCCCTTTCTCCCCTCTCCCCCTCCCCCTCCCCTCTCCCCCTCCCCTCCCCCTCCCCTCCCCCTCTCCCCTCTCCCCCTCCCCTCCTAGCGTGATCCCGATCCTAGCCCCCCCCTTCTCTTCCCTCCTCTTCTCCCTCCTCCCCCTTCTTCTCCTTCTTCTCCTCCTTCTCGTCCCTCCTCTTCTCCCTCCTCCCCTTCCTTCCCTCCTCCCCCTCGCCTCCTTCCTCTTCTCCCTCCCTCCCCCTCTCCTTCCCTCCTTCCCCTTCTCCTCTCTCCTCTTCTCCCTCCCCCTTCTCCTCCTTTCTCTTCTCCCTCCCTCCCCCTCCTTCTCTCCTCCTTCCTCTTCTTCCTCCTCCCCTCCCCACGCATAGCATTTTGATTTCGTCACTCCCCTTCTCTTATTTACCCAGACTAATGACTCTTCCTTCTCCTCCTCCTCCTCCTCCTCCTCCTCCTCCTTCTCCTCCTCCTCCCCCTCTTCCTTCTTCTATTCCTCCACCTATTCCTGCTCGTCCTCCTCCTCTTACTCCTCTTCTTCCTCTCCTCCTCCTCCTCCCTTTCTTCCTTCTTCTATTCCTCCACCTTCTCTTCCTGCTTGTCCTCCTCCTCTTACTCTTCTTCTTCCTCCCCTCCTCCCCCCCGCTTCCTCCTTCTATTCCTCCACCTCCTCTTCTTATTCGTCCCCTTTCTCCCCTTCCTACTCTTCCTCCTCCTCCTCCTCCTTCTTCCTCTCTTCTTCCCCGTTCTCCTCCTTTCCTTATCATTCTTCCTCCTCGTTCTCCTTCTCCTACTCTTCCTCCTCCTTCTTCTCCTCCTACTACTCCTCCTCGTTCTCCTCCTCCTCGTTCTCCTCCTCCTCGTTCTCCTCCTCCTCGTTCTCCTCCTTCACGTACATTATCCTCCACATCTCAGCCCTATGTCTCCTCTTTCATTCCTCCCCCCTCCCTTTTTTCCCCCCTTACCCTTGCCTCCTTGAAGAGAGCGTAAAGTCTGCGCGGTTTAGCGAAGCCGTTCCTCGTATTCTTTGTAATATCCTGTTCTGGTTAGTGTCTTATCTGGATATAAACAGTCGTTCTGGGAAACTGGCAGAGCTGGGTGCGTTACCGAACTCTCTCTCTCTCTCTCTCTCTCTCTCTATATATATATATATATATATATATATATATATATATATATATATATGTATGTATGTATGTATATAATACGCATTGACGGAAATACCCCAGATTTTTTGGTAACGCACTACCTGTCCGGCGGAAACACATCCAGCTCTGGAAACTGGACCAGTACGCCCATAATGTACACACGTACACCAGAAGGCTCCAGTCGACCGGGAACAGAAGAGGCAGAATCCGCTCAGACTAGCATCTGCAGGAGATAATACCTGGCGAGACTAACAAAGCTTCCATTCCTAGAGAGAGACCTTCCCTAGATCTCTCAAGTTGAGACTGCAAGGCCCTAGAATATTTGTAGGAAGTTTTTTTTTTTTTTTTTTTTTTTTTTTTTTTTTTTTCCCCAAGGATATGAATAAAATCGTCTGGCGGCACTCGGAATGGAAGGGGTTGACATCTCGGAGATGTTAGAATAATTTTTATTTATTTATTTATTTATTCATCTATCTATTTATTTATTCATATATTCTTGTGCTCGCAGCTTCACTGTTGCATCTCGGTCTTCCCTCTACTCTCTCTCCCTCCACCTCTCCATTCTTCCTCGTCTTCCTCCTCGTACTCCTCTCCTTCCTCTTCTCCTTGCTCCTCCTTCCTTTCCTCCTCTTCTACTTCCTCCTCCGTTTCCTCCTCCTCTTCTTCCTCTTCTTGCTCCTCCTCCTTCCCCCCCCTTTTCTAATTCCTCCTCCGTTTCCTCCTCTCCCCTTATCTCCCCCTTTCCCCTCCCAATTCCAGTCACTTTGCCAAACCCCTTTCCCCCCACAGTTAGTCCTTCCCCCCACTTCCCTCCCAACTTTCCCCCCACCTCCTCCTCCTCCTTACTATTCTCCCCAGTTTTCCTACTCCCCATCCCTCCTCCTTTCTTCTCCCCGGTAATAATCATTTCCCCCACATCACCTTCTCTCCCCAGACACACGCTCTCGTATGCTCAGATGACCCCCAATGCTCCCCCCATCTTGCATGCTCGTTCTTCGATTCACTCCCCCCTTCCCCCCGCTCCCCCCCATTGCCCCCCGTCTCCCCCCTTTTCTCGTCCTTGAGACGAGAGGCATGATTGAATATATGCGTGAGAATCGTCCGTACAGCCACGGGTGTGTGCGTGTGTGCGTGCGCGTGTCTGTGTCTGTGCATTTCTTCGGCCGTGAGACAACGTGTTTGCGTGCTAGTGAGTGCGGATGTGAGTTTGCTTGAGGGCATGAGATTTCGGGTGAGTGAGTTGGTGAGTGAGTGAGTGTATTTATAGAAATGTTTCACCTCTAACTCACCTGTCCTCAGGTAAAAAAAATTATATATAAATATATATATGTATATATATATATATATATATGTATATATATATATATATATATATATATATATATATTGAATATCGCACAGAGAACTCATAGTCGGAGTGAAAGAAAATTGTATATCTAATACAACCTGTGGTTTGCCAAAAGCACGTTGCCATATATATATATATATATATATATATATATATATATATATATATATATATATATATATATATATATATATATACATATAATATATGCACGGTTTTCACATCACCGTAAAACGAATGCAATATCACCACAGGAGAAGAGAAAAATGTAGACAGTAAGTAATTTCGTGTATTTACATCCTCAGACAAAGTAAAACAGATACAAGTACGATTAAATACATAGAAAGGAAAGAAGGAACATGGACATGAAGGAAACAATAGAGGGGAAGGGAGAAATGTAGAAAAGATGAGGTAAATGACCTTACCTTCATCGATTAGACCACACTACATATGGTTCAATCCGTCGGATACTTTTTGATCACCGATTCGGTCAACTGTTGATCACATTTGAAATGTCCTTAGTTCAAGTTTATATTTCTGTCATATGTGCCTAAGATTAAACATAATTCGATCACGTTTCTCTCAGGTAAACTCGCTTGACTTTGCTATAACTGTGTGTCATTTTGACAAATGGAAATAATCTCCACCACAAGGACTCGAACCTTTGCCTTAGCGACTGCTTATTATGAAGCAAGGACGATAGCCTTGAGCCAGCCAGGCCGTACAAAAGGAACGATCTGATGTACGACCTGGTGGTTCCCGGACGGTACTAGGCCAGCTTGGTCTCTATTCTAATTTCACCGAGTCTTTATTATGGCGAGCCATCCGACAAGTTGTGTGTCATTTTGACGAATGGATGGCTCGGTGAATCAGGTTATGAATCGTTCAGGTCGTAAATCAGGTCGTTCCTTTTGTACGGCCTGGCTGGCTCGAGACTATCGTCTTTGCTTCATAATAAGCAGTCGCTAAGGCGGAGCTTATTTGCTATAATGGTTTCCCTAGACCAATCATTATAATGGTAATTTAACGATTTACGTAGATACAAAACATTATTTTCTTAGGCAGATCTTCCACTATATTTATGTTGGGAAATCCTTGTTTCCAAGATTTTCCCAGTACGTCCAATATTAAAATCTGTTACAATCTTTGCAAGGAATTTTATACCCTACCCCGTTGTTGTTTGGCGGGCAATCTTTGGATGAATGGTCTAAGTCAGGTCAAAGCGAGAAAGGTAAGGTCATACAACCCGTTGTTTCTCCATTCCTCCCTTCCCCTTCTGTGCTTTCTTTCACGTCCGTGTTCCAACATTTTTATGTATTCAACCGCACTTGTACCTGTTTTACTTTGTGAATGTAAATACACGAAACTACTCACTGTCTACAATTTTCTCTTTTCCTGTGGTGATTTTGCATGCATATATATATATATATATATATATATATATATATATATATATATTTATTTATTTGTCATAATATAGTCAATATATATATATATATATATATATATATATAAATATATGTATATATGTATATATATGAGTGTGTGTGTGTGTGTGTGTGTGTGTGTGTGTGTGTGTGTGTGTGTGTGTGTGTGTGTGTGTGTGTGTGTGTGCGTGTGTGTGTGAATAGTGGTTGATAAATGTAAATCTGCTCACTGGGACCCATTCAGTGTTGTACATATATATATATATATATATATATATATATATATATATATATATATATATATATATATATATATATATATATATATATATATATCACTAATTCTGAAATAAAAGATGGAGAGAGCAAGTTAATACTCACCTTGCATGCTTGTCCATCTATGCTTGCATGCTTCCTGTAAGCATATAGAAGCATCCTCTCCTACCCTCCATCATGCTAAGCCCTCTTCACCGCCCCCTTTTCCAACTGAATAGATCCTCCTGACGTCACACAAGCGGGTCACCGAAATGAAGGCGTTGAAGTTATCCATCAATAGGGTGACGGACCTTCAGAACATTGTTCCAGTCAGCGTCTGACGATTTTATTCACTTCGAGGCCCGTGGGGGGGGAGGGATCCCTATATTGTTGTGAGGTTGGTTCCTTATATGAGTAAAGTCTTCAGTTCTTAGCCAGAACAAAATATATTAGCTACGTCTCTTTGGTAGTGTCTGTATACTGAAAGCCGACCTGAAATGTAGACAAAAATAGGATGAAAGAAAAGACACGTTTTAAAAAACGCTAATGGGAGAACGTTTTCAAAGAAACTTACGAATATATATATATATATAATATATATATATATATATACATATATGTATATGTATATATATATATGTATATATATATATATATAGATACATATATATGTATATATATAATTGTATATATATATATATACATACATGTGTGTGTGTGTGTGTGTGTGTGTGTGTGTGTGTGTGTGTGTGTGTGTGTGTGTGTGTGTGTGTGTGTGTGTGTGTGTGTATATATATATATATATTTATATTTATATTTATGTATATACACATACATATATATATATATATATATATATGTATATAAATATATATATATATATATATATATATATATATATATATATATTTCATTTGTCTATTTACGACACCTAATTTAGAAACATTAAAATGTCAGAACACTCCATCTCAAAAAAAAAAATTATAATAATAATGATAGTAAAATAAAATAACACTGAATATCTATCGTACCGTCACCCGTGGTTTGCTAAAAACACGTTACCAAATGTGCTACGTCGCTTAACTAGTCATGTTCCTTGAGTTCCCAAGGGCGGGTTTGGTCAGTTCATGTTTGTTTACATTATCTTATTATACTTTATATGCATTTTTGCATATAAAGTATAATAAGATATATGCCTTTGACTTTGGCTACCTCCCTTGTAAGATAATGCTCGCTGGCCGACCGGTTTAGAGCGTCGCTACCTGCGGCGTAGGTCGAGGTGACGGCAGTTCGAACCCTACCACCAGCGAGTCGGACCAAGGGCATAGTTCATTAAATTTCACACTACAAAGTCCTCTGTAAGGGGCACCGTGCTAGCCTCCTGATATGGGCAGTTCGCGACTTTAAAGCGAATCAGATCTTTATACGATATTATGACTCGGATTATCACACTGGGAGTCCGCGGGTTTCGCCAGCGTCGACAGTTGAGAGTTCGTTTGAGTAAAAACGACTTCGGTTACGATATTTATATTTTCAAATTTCCAAACATTAAATTATCTTTCCCTCATATATAGCAAAGCTGAATGATCCGCACAGAGATTGTAAACCTTTACGAATGTTAGACGTATTGTTGAAATGTTCAGAGAAGTCTAGATTTGTGTAAGCAAAGTCATAATCTAGTTATTTGAATGGAGGTTGGAGGTAGTGGGATGTGGGAGGAAAAATAGGTTAGTGTGCGCTCACATTTAGTTGTTTATAATGTACATATATGCACTTTAATTCTAAGCCATCTAGGCGCATGCAGAAATTGAAATGTCGTACGCCCGAGGACTCAAACTCATGCGGCGAGAACAACATTACCAGTGCCGAGTGACTAGAGCAATAATGTTGTTCTCTCCGCACGAATTCGAGTCCTCGGGCGTACGACATTTCAATTTCTGTTTGCGCCTAGATGGCTTAGAATTAAAGTGCATTGTGGTTGATAAAAATGTATCTCTAATCACTGAGACCCATTCAGTGTTGTACTTACACACACTAACATATATATATACATACATACATATATATATATATATACATATACATATACATATATATTTTTTTTTTTTTTTTTTTTTTTTTTTTTTTTTTTTAAGGTTATGTCTCTAACCCTAATTGTTTTCTTTTGTTTCCAGGTATGTCATGGAAGTGTTGCCTCAGTTCTTGCGTGATGAACATGTAAGCAACCCACATAAGCAATGAATAGGCCAATTAAGCGAATCTGTGGACAGATATGTAAGTAATGAAATGGAAAAATTAGAAAAAAAAATTATGGTATGGTAATGCAGATAATGGTGAATGTAATTATGCAACAATAACAACTAAAACGACTGAAAACACCATCAACAACACCACCAGTGCCACAAACACCAACATCACCACCACCAACAACAACATCAACAATAACACCAACATCACCACCAACATGAACAACAACATCACCACCAACAACAACAACAACATCACCACCAACATCAACAACAATATCACCACCAACATCAACAACAATACTACCAACATCACCACCAACATCAACAGCAACATCACCACCAACATCAACAACAACATCACCACCAACATCTACAACAACATCACCACCATCATCAACAACAATACTACCAACATCACCACCAACATCAACAGCAACATCACCACCAACATCAACAACAATACCACCAATATCACCACCAACATCAACAACAACATCAACACCAACATCAACAATAATACTACCAACATCACCACCAACATCAACAACAACATCACCACCAACATCAACAACAGTACCACCAACATCACCACCAACATCAACAATAACATCAACACCAACATCAACAACAATACTACCAACATCACCACCAACATCAACAACAACATCACCAACATCACCACCAACATCAACAACACTAACGCTACCACCAACAGCAACAGCAGCAACAATACCAGCAACAACACCAACAATACCAGCAACAACTCCATCACCACCAACAACAACAACAACAACAACAACAACAACATTATCATCATCGTCGTCTTCAACAACATCAACATCATCAACAACAACAACAACAAAATCAACAACATCGGCAACAACATTCTTGATATCCACTAATATCCTTTTTCAAAGCTGGTTCCTAACATATTGTGTATCCTTGCAATTATATTGCTTGGTAACCTGAACTGTGGTTCTGCAGCTATGGAGGATTAAAAGACGCAAAGGGAAAAGAAAACAGAGAAATCCAAACAATGCAGTTTAATCCTTTGGCTTCTCAGACACACACACACAATATATATATATATATATATATATATATATATATATATATATATATATATATTTATATATATATATATATATATATAATGATAAATGCCTATGCAGTTCAGCTCACATTCTATGTTCTCATTCTCCATTTTACACGTTTCTGTCCTGTGATGGAGTGCCTGTGTATGTGTGTGTGTGTGTGTGTGTGTGTGTGTATGTGTGTGTGTGTGTGTGTGTGTGTGTGTGTGTGTGTGTGTGTGTGTGTGTGTGTCCGTATGTGTGTGTTTGCGTGTGCGTGGCTGTCATGGATGTGAGCCGTCGTCCACGGAGAAATATTTCGAATCGGGTTTAAGACTTTTCATCGTTCTTCTTATTTTTCTGGTTTCTGAACTCCAACAAGAGATTGTGTCGGAACCTGTTGACTTCTCTTCGCCAGGACGCTGAGGTAAAAATCGACGACATTCATTAGTAACCTCGACTTATTAACGCGTTTATTTCTGTCTGACGCTGTACGGTTTTTTCTAAACCCAGTGGTGGATTTTTTTCTTCTGGAGAAATTGGAAATTTGCGAATCAAAATCAGGCGACAGAGCGGCCGCCGCCGACATCACGGCGTCGTCTGTCAAAATGTCGACATTTTGGCTCAAGACGTCGCGAGCAAACGCGAAGTCGGGGAATCGTCTTAGGAATGAACAAAACTGTCGTAACTTGAGACAAAAATTGGTCTTTGTGGTGTGTCTCTTCGAAAGGATTCTTCGTCGAACTAATATGGTCACATTGTTACCACATTAAAGTTTCTCTCTCGCTCTCCTCTCTCTCTCTCTCTCTCTCTCTCTCTCTCTCTTAGCCTCATTCTCATTCTGCCCCACACCCTCCCTGTCACCCACCTCCACCCTTGGCTCTCTCATGCACTCTCCTCTCCCCCTCCTCCCCTCCCTCCCTCCCTCCCCGCCTCCCCTCCCTTATCATTATGTACGATGCCACTTCTCTTGAAGACGATGTACAGTCATCTATACTCGGGATAATTAACTTCATTGCCAAGTTCCCTCATGTCGCGGAGTTGATGACAACCATGGCAATCATAGAACCCTCCCCCCTCCTCCCCCCTCCTCCCCCTCCTCCCCCCTCCTCCCCCCTCCTCCCCCCTCCTCCCCCCTCCTCTCCCCTCCTCCCCCCTCCTCTCCCCTCCTTCACTCCCTCCCGCCCTCCTTACCTCCTTCCGGGTCTCCTTACTTTCCTCCTCTTCTCTTCTCTTCTTTTTTCTCTTCTTCCCGTCCCCTTCCCTACTTCCTGTATCTTCCTTCCTCTTCTCTTTTTTTTTTTTTTTTCCTTTATTTTTTTCCTCTTCCCTTCCGTCTTTTTCCCTCCCTCTTTCCTTCCCTTTCTTTCCTCCCTCTTCCCCGCCGTCCCTCCTTCCATCTTCCCTTCTTCCCCCTCCTCTCTCCTTCCTCTTCATCCTCCTCTCCTTCCCTCCCTCTTCCCCGCCCTCCCTCTTTCTTTCTCTCCTTCTTCCTTTCTTCCCTTCTTCCCCTCCTCCTCTCCTTCCTCCTTCCCAACCCTCCTCCTCTCCTTCCATCCCTCTTCCCCGTCCTCCCTCCTTTCTTCCCATCTTCCCCTCTCCCCCTCTTCCTTCCTCCCCTTCATCCTGATCTCCTTCCTTCCCTCCCCCCATGCCTCCATTCCTCCCTCCCTCTCTTCCTTCCTCCCTCCCTCCCTCCCTCCCTCCCTCTCTTTCTTCCTTCCCTCGTCCCAGCCCTCCCTCATTCTTTCTTTCCCTCTTCCTTCCTTCCTCTCCCTCCTCCTCTCCTTCCATACCTGCCTTCCGCCTCCTCCCTCCCCCCTCCTCCTCCCCTCCCCCCTTCCCTCCCTGCTTCCCTTTGCCCACACAAGTTGTGTGTGTGTGTGTGTGTGTGTGTGTGTGTGTGTGTGTGTGTGTGTGTGTGTG
>NC_134792.1:63433244-63435744 GCF_046742065.1 Oratosquilla oratoria
GGAGGAAAAGGGAAATAAAAGAGAGGAGGCTGTGGAAAAAAGAGAAGGAGAAGGAAGAAGAGAAGGAGGAAGAGGAGGAGAGGACTGGAGAGGAGGAGAAGGAGAACTGAAAGAGTTGAAGTAGAGAAGGAGAAGAAGGAGAGAATGGAAGAGGGACTAAGAAAATTGAGAGTAAAATTAGAAAGGAGAAAATGTGGCGGAGGAGGAGGAGGAAATGGAGGAGGAACGAGAGGGAAGAAGAGAAACCGGAGGAGGAGGAGAGGGGGAGGAGGAGGAGGAGGAGGAGGAAGGAGGGCTAGGCGAGAAGACAGGAACTTCGAAAGTCTTTGTTTTCTTTTCCAGAAAGAGAAGCGAAGAGAGGAAGACGGAAACTGGGTAAGACGAAGAGAAAAGAGAGGAAGGAAGAGGGAAGGAACGAGTTACGAGGAGGAGGAAGAGGAGGAGGAGGAGGAGGAAGAGGAGAATAGGTCAATGGGTGCGATAGAAGAAAGTAATGAAGTATACGCATGGAGACCTTTAACTTCAGCCTGAAAACGTCACCTGTGACTTGTGTGTGGGGACATCGAGGCCCAATATCACTCACTTGCGGGTTTCGGGAATCGAACCCGGTCAAAGTCAGCCCTCGTTTCTAACAAAATCGTCTGACGTCAGCCAGAATAAAGGAAATAAAGAGAATCAGTAGCGAAGAGAGGCTGATGAAGAGAAGAAAAGAGAAGAAAAGAGGAAAGACGAAGAAAAAATTTGGTGAAGGAAGAGAAGAAAACTTGATCACAGGTGAAGACAAGGAAAATTTATGGAAAGATGAATAAGAAAATGAACAATATATGATCAGATAGAGGAATCTAGTTTCTCAGAGATGAATAGGAGAACAGGATGGGTTTCCATCTCTCTCTCTCTCTCTCTCTCTCTCTCTCTCTCTCTCTCTCTCTCTCTCTCTCTCTCTCTCTCTCTCTCTCTCTCTCTCTCTCTCTCTCTCTCTTCTCTCGCTCTTTTTTTTTTTTTTTTTTTTTTTATGTTTTTTTCGTAGGACATCTGAAGCCTTGTCCTCCATCTCACACTCCACACTGAAGGACAACCTCAAAACTCCACCTCCAAGGGTAATGTCACTTGGAGAGTATAAGAGGAAAAGGACCAACAGTAATGGTAGGGACGAGGGGGGCGGGAGGGGCGAGTCGTCACGCCGTCACATCACGTCACTTACCGTCACATGACGAGATGTCACACACCGATCCGTCACAAAAATTACCCACAAGTCTTCAGAAGAAAAAAAAAAAAAAACGAAGAATGACAGCCGGAAGACGCTGAAGGGGGAGAAGTCTTGAGCGTCTTAGATCGCCCAAGAGGCTTGACTCACAGCTGAATAAAATCGTTTGGGGGCGGCAAGGCGGGGGGGAAGTTCTTCTTGGCATGGGGGTTGCTTGTCTTCAGCACCCTTCTACCCCCCCCCCTTCTCCTCAATCTTCACTTCCTCTTGTTCTTTCTTTTCGTTCTCCTTCTCCTCCTCCTCCTCCTCTTCCTCGAGTTCTTCCTTTTCTTTCCTCTCGTCCTCCTCCCCCTCCTCCTCCTCCTCCTCCTCCTCCTCCTCCTCCTCCTCCTCCTCCTCCTCCTCCTCCTCCTTCTCCTCCTCCTTCTCCTCTTCCTCCAGTTCGTCCTTTTCTTTCTTCTCGTCCTCCTTCTCCTCCTCCCCTTCCTCCTACCCTACTTCCTCCTCTTCCATTTCTTCCAGTTCTTTCTTTTCTTTCTTCTCGTACTCCTCCCCTCCACTTCCTCCTTCTCTTCCCCCTTCCCACTTCCTCCTCTTCCTCTTCCTCCACTTCCACTTCCTCTTACTTCTCCATCTCCTCCTTCCACTTCTTCTCCTCCACTTCTCCTCCTCCATTTCCACTTCCACCTCCTCCTCCACTTCCTTGTCCTCCTCTTCCTTCTCCACCTCTTCCTCTTCCATTTCCTCCTCTTCCAATTCCTCCTCCTCCTCTTTTTCATCATCCTCCACTTCCTTCTACTTCTCCATCTCCTCCTTCCACTCCTCCTCACCCACTTCCTCTTCCACTTCCTCCTCCGCCTCCTCACCTTCTTCCATTTCCTCCCCCTTTTCCTCCCCCTCCCCCTCCCCCTCCCCCCGGTGCCTCTTCCTTTGTGGCTCCATTTTCCAGTCTGGGAGGCCTCTGTCCGTGCCTGGCGTGGTCCCCGACGGCTCGTTGCCATTTGCACGCGTGACCTCGACATCCCCTTCTGCAGGCGGTTCCTCCAGATCGACCCTTGGGCGGCCACTCGTCCTTCTCCACGATTCTCTTTATTCATTTCCTCGGTTTTTTTGTTTTATCTGTCTGTTTATTTATCTATTATTTTTGTATATTTGTTTTATTCATTTCCTCGTTTTTTTTTTTTTTATCTGTCTGTTTATTTCTTTATCTATTATTTTTTGTATATTTGTTTCATTCATTTCCTCGTTTTTTTATTTATCTGTCTGTTATTTATTTATCTATTATTTTTTGTACAT
>NC_134792.1:63443244-63445744 GCF_046742065.1 Oratosquilla oratoria
CAGTATATACATATACATATACATATATATATGTATATATATATATATATATATATATTATATTATATAATATAATATATTATGTATTATATGTAAGTGCACTGTACTTTACCATCGCTTCTATCCTTATGGACGACCTCGCAAACAAACAAACAAATAAATAAATGAATAAATAAATAAATAAATAAATACATAAGTAAATAAATAAATGCAAATTGTGAAACGGAGGCAGAATATGATCGCACAATTATTTTAGATCAAATTTAGCTTCAGAATGTTCTACAGTACTTTTGATTTCAAAGACCGAAAGGACGGAGGAAAACCTCGTAACGCTGAAACGAACGAGGCATGAAAGAGTCGATTCAGGTTTCATCATGTGATTATTTACACGCTTCCGCGGGAAATATAGGATAAAGTTTACTGTGTACGCAGAGGGTAACCGAGAAATTGAGGAAAGTCAAATCAGGTCCACAAAAAAAGGAGGAAAAAAAACGTGTGTGTGTGTGTGTGTGTGTGTGTGTGTGTGTGTGTGTGTGTGTGTGTGTGTGTGTGTGTGTGTGTGTGTGTGTGTGTGTGTGTGTGTGTGTGTGTGTGTGTGTGTGTGTGTGTGTGTGTGTGTGTGTGTGTGTGTGTGTGTGTACATCGCCTGGAATCAATCATAATGAATACCACACACACATACACGCACACCTATATGAGGGAAAAATGCGTTTATCATGTGTTTTTGTTTGTGTGCATACGTGTGTGTTTATACATGTATATATACATCTTCGTTTATATATATATATATATATATATATACTCGTATATATATATATATATATATATATGTATATATATATATATATATATATATATATATTTATATATATATATATATATATATATATTATATGCTGTATATGTATGTATACACACACACACACACACACATATATATATATATATATATATATATATATATATATATATATATATATACGTGATATATATCGCCTAGCGTCAACCGGAATGAATACCTTCAAGAGTGACAAAGCCTCCCAGCAAGTTAATGAACGAAAATTTCCAATAATTCTGAATATATCGTCATTTATTTGAATAATTGATTCGTTTGTCGTTAATTTAAATCGAGACACTCGCCCTTATTTACTAATTAATCCGGGGATTTAGTCCGAATTAAATATCTGAAGGGGGTTAAAATGTATTTCTGGGGATTAATTTAACTAATTGGACCCTTTCCCTCAAACCAGAGGATTTAAATCCATACGACTTAGCTAACTCTTTTAAAACGAAGTTAACATGTTTTAGAGGATTAATTTTAACCAAGAGGGCTTCCTTCCTTAACAAGAGGTTTAAACCTGTTTGGTTTGGTTAACTCTTTGAACACGTTTAATTTTTTGTATGACAGTTATGTGAAACTATTTTTTCCATCTTGTTCATTTGAAAATAACCTTCCCTAATGTACTGTTATCATTCAAAACGTCCACAGGTCTAAATGTCCACAACTCAAAACGTCAGAGGTCAAAATGTCCACAAGTCAAAACGTCCACAATCAAAACGTCCACTAGTCAAAAATTCCAAAGTCAAAATGTCCACATGTCAAAACGTCCACAGGTCATAACGCCAACATGTCAAATTGTACACATGTCAAAATGTCCACAGGTCAAAATGTCCGCAGGTCAAAACGTCCACATGTCAAAACGTCAACATGTCAAAATGTCCACATGTCAAAATGTCCACAGGTCAAAAAGTCCACATGTCAAAATGTCCAGAGGTAAAAAAGTCCACATGTCAAAATGTCCACCAGTCAAAACGTCCACAAGTCAAATTTTTCACAAGTCAAAATGTCCACAAGTCAAAATGTCCACATGTCAAAACGTCCATAGCCATTGCCAAAACGTCCATTGTCCTTACCGCTTATCATGCCTATGGTGGTTTTTTTTTTTTTTTTTTTTTTTTTTTTTTTTTTTTTTTTTTTTTTTTTTTTTTTTTTTAGAATAATGTTCTTGACGATGTGACAAAAGCCTCTTGCTGGATCAGACTGAATCCGGCCTCGAATGCGTGAGAATGAAAAATGAAGGAAGGCCTAGTTTGCACTTGACTTAATTTTATTCCAGCATTAAGTCAATATTGTTACTTTACATAGCCGGTAGTTGATTTTATTCGAAATTATAGGCCTATTATAAACTCAAAAACTGCTCATCAAGACCAACGTAGTACTTACGAAGATCAACTCGCGGTCAGTGGACGAAGACGGAATTCAAAAGCTGGTCACCAAGATGAATCAATTAGGACAAATTAAATTAATGTAAACTTATAAGCTGATATCCAAGTCCAAAGAAACACGAACAAAATTCACCTCAAGCAAAAGTTTTAAACCACTTTTGTTTTTCCTGATTCGAAATTAAATTTATTTTCTGGTAGTTTTTTTCATCTATTTAAGAAAATTGCATAACTGTAAACTAAGCACTATAGGAAGAGATATCACTACTCGACGAAC
>NC_134792.1:63453244-63455744 GCF_046742065.1 Oratosquilla oratoria
TGTTAATGAGTGATGAACTTTTGAAATCAAAAGATCACGCAATCAGTCCTAGATTCTTATTTGCTTTCTCAGAGGCTGAAATACACTGCTTGGATGATTTGAGATCGTTACTGATAATTACTGATATACATGTATATATTATATATATATATATAATTACACACACACACACACACACACACACACACACACACACATATATATATATTATATATATACATATATATATATATATATATATTATATATTGTACATATATATATACATATATATGTGTATATATATATATATACATATATATATATATATATATATATATCTATATATATATATATATATATATGTGTGTGTGTGTGTGTGTATGTATGTATATATACATATATATATATGGGACGTCCATAGTCTTATAAAGTAGGCTTTCCCGAGCTGAATAAAATCCCCCGGCGGCATCCAAAATATAGTAAGTGAAAGAATTAATCTAGAAATTTAGTTTAGTCTCTCGTGAGGGTCCAATGCAAGACCTCCGGTCTATCCCCGAGGGGATGTTGCAGCCTATGCGGATGACCTGAGCGTAAATCTAGTAGTTTGTTTTTTGCTAGAAAAGATCTAAGTACCTCTTTGTAATGTCTATCAGTTACCATTTTGTATATGTATCTATCTATTTGTCTATTTAATTCATTGTTCATTTTATTTTAACAATATTAATGTTTTTTCCGTCCTCGTTATCAATCGAAAAATTCTCCGCCATTTTTTTTCTTCATTTTTTTCCGATTTATTGGTGACGTTTTATTTATTTATTTATTTATTTTTGTATATCTGTTGTTCTCTTTAATTAACAGATCTCCTTCATTCCTCCTTCATTTCATCCTTCTCTTTTCTACCCTTCCTTCCTTCCTTCCTTCCTTCCTTCCTTCTTTCCTTCTTGCCTTTCTTTTTCCCTCTCTCCCTCTTTTCCTCTACCTCCCTCTCTTCCTCCCTTTCTTCCTTCCTTCCCCCCTTTCTTCCTCTCTTTCTTCCTTCCTTCCTTCTTCTTCTTCCTTTTCTTCCTTCCTTCCTTCCTTCCTTTCATCCTTCCTTCCTTTTTTCTTCCTTTTTTCCATCCTCTCTTCCTCACTTTCTTTCTTCTTTTCTTCCTCATTTTCTTCCTTCCTTCCTTCCTGCCTCCCTCCTCCTTTCTTTCCTTCCTACTCTCCTTCCTTCCTTCCTTCCTTCCTGCCTCCCTCCTCCCTTCTTTCCCTCCTACTCTCCCTTCTTCCTTTCTTTCTTCCTCTCCTCCTCCCTTTCTTCCTTCCTTCCTCCTTCCTTACTTCCTTCCTTCCTTCCTTCCTTCCTCTCTTCCTTCCTTCCTTCCTTCCTTCCTTCCTTCCTCTCTTCCTTCCTTCCTACTCTCCTTTCTTCTTTCCTTTCTTCCTCTCTTCCTCCCTTTTTTCCTTCCTTCCTCCTTCCTTACTTCTTTCCTTCCTTCTTTCCTTCCTCCCTTCCTCTCTTCCTTCCTTCCTACTCTCCTTTCTTCTTTCCTTTCTTCCTCTCTTCCTCCCTTTCTTCCTTCCTTCCTTCCCTCCTCCCTTTTTCTTCCCTTCCTCCTTCCTTCGTTCCTCTCTTCCTTCCTTCCTCTCTTCCTTCCTTCCCTCTCGTATGCTTATTACTTGACTTCTCGTCTTTCCCTCTTAATCTTGAGCTCCTCACTCGCTTTCTTCGTATTCCCTTTGTTCTCTCTTTCCTCCCTTTCTTCAGTATATTGTCTCTTCCTCCTCCTCTTCCTCCTCCCCTCCTCCTCCTCCTCCTCCCCTCCTCCTCCTCCTCCCCTCCTCCTCCTCTTCTTCTTCCTCCTCCCCTTCTCCTCCTCCTCCTCCTCTTCTTTTCATCCTCCTCCGCTCTCTTCTTCACCTTCACTTCATCTTCATCTCCATCGTCTTCCTTCTTCTAATCTTCCTCCTCCTCCTCCTCCTGCTTTCCTCCTCCTCTCCTCCCCATCCTCTGGTTTCTTCTTCACCTCCTTCTCTTCCTCCTCTTCTTCCTCCTTCTCCTCCTCATTTTCCTCCTCCTCCACCATCCTCCTCTTCCTCCTCCTCCTCATCTTCCTCCTCCTCCTCCTTCTCCTCCTCCTCCTTCACCACCTCCCCTCCTCCTCCTTCTCCTCCTCCTTCACCACCTCCCCCTCCTCCTCCTTCTCCTCCTCCTTCACCACCCCTCTCCTCCTCCTCCTCCTCCTCCTCCTCCTTCTCCTCTTTTCCCCCCTCCTCTTTGTCTCATCTTTTAGAACTACTTGCACGTCGTGAAATCGCTGTGTTTGTCCTTCTCCCCCCCTACCTCCCCCCCCCCCATCGTGACATCTATTGCTGTTATTAAGATCGTTTCCGTCAGGCTTTATTTCTTTGGGATCTCGGAGAGGGGGGGGAGGAGGAGAGAGGAGGGGGAGGGGGAGGGGGGACGTTCATTCCTCCCTTCTGGAACCCGTCTCCCCCCTCCCCCCGGCTCCCACCCCTGTGACCTCCACCCC
>NC_134792.1:63463244-63465744 GCF_046742065.1 Oratosquilla oratoria
AGAGAGAGAGAGAGAGAGAGAGAGGGAGAGAGAGAGAGAGGTGTGTGGGGAGGAATCTTGAACACACCTGGACTCCGTCTGCAATCATATCCCAATATTCTTCGCCAGACAGTGACACTTGGTGGCAGGCGGGAGGCGCCGTGGACTGACGACACGCAACAGGCTTTTGATGGGTCATAAAATGAGGGAGACGGGGGGGGGAGAGGGGAGGAGGTAGAATGAAAGGAAATGGAGATGGGGGAGGGAGAAAAGGCGAGGGGGGAGAAGGAAGGGGAGAGGGAGGAAGAGGTGAGAAGACAGAGGAGAAATGAGAAGGGGGGGGAAGAAGATGGGGAAGGAGGGGTGAAGGAAGGGAAGGAGGAAGAATGAAAGGGGGGAGAGGAAATGAGGGGAGGCGAGGGGGAGGAAGAAGAGCCTAGGGAGCAGGGGAGAAAGGAGAGGGGGGAAGAGGGGAGGAAAGGATGGGAAAGAGCGATGAGGGGAAAGGCAAAGGGAGGAGAATGGAAGAGGCGAGAGAGAGGGGAAGAGGAGACTAGGAGTGGGAGAGAAGGAAGAGGGGAGAGAGAAGAAGGGGGAAAACGAAGGACGAGAAGGGAAGGAGGAGGAGGAGGAGAAAGGGACGAAAAGGGGAGAGGAAAAGGAAGGCGATAAAGGAGAAGGCAGATGGTCTGGAAAGGGAAGGGAAAGGAGAGGAGGAGGAGGAGGAGGAGGAGGAGGAGGTGGTGAGGAGTATAAAATAGGGAGGGGAAGAGAGTGGGGAGAAGGTGGGGGGAATTGGAAATAGAAGAAGCAGACAAATGATGGACAATACGGACGGGGAGAAAGGGGGAATGAATTTGCTTCACAAAGGAGAAGACTAAAAAGGAGTTTCGATGGAAGCCAAGAAAAAGGAGGAGGAGGAGGAGGAGAAGGAAAAAGGAGGAGGGAAGAAGAAGAAGAAAGAGAATGCGATACGAGGGAGTGAGACAAAGAGAAGGGGATCTGTAAAAAGGATTAGATCAATAAGAGAAGATTGGGGGGAAGGGGGAGGGGAGTGGGGTGGAAATGTATAGGAGAAGGAGCTATAAGCGTAGGGGTGGAGGACGGGGGTGGGGAGAAAGGAATGGGGGAGGATGACTGGGGGGGATAGACAATGGAAAGTGAGGGAGGGCTTTGTGTATTTCTTACTTTATTTCTGTCTTTATTCGTTTATTATTTTATTTATTTTATTTTATTTTATCTTATTTATTTATTTTTCATTTTCTATTTCTTTATTTGTTTTTATTTGATCTATTTTTATTTATTTTTTGTATCTATTTATTTATTTATTTATTTATTTATTTTCTTATCTGAATCTGTTGGACATTTAATCCCAAACCTTTGTGTATTTCTTATTTTATTTCTGTCTTTATTCGTTTATTATTTTTTTTCTATTCATGTATTTTTATTTCTATTTTATTTCTTATTTATTTTCTATCTATTTATCTATTTTTATTTTTGCTTTTTTTTTTTTTATCTATTTAATTATTTTCCTATCGGAACCTGTTAGACATTTGATCCCAAACCTTTTGTATCTTTGTCCCTTGGGATCTCTCTTCTTGCTGTCGCCAAGCGATTTTATTCACTTTAGGGAAACAACGAAATTAAGTATACATATACATACATGCATACATACACACATACATTTGCCGAAAAACCACAAGGAAAATAACAGAAATGAGACCGAGCGCTTTCGTCTATTCGGACATTTTCATCTTGAAAATGTCTGAATAGACGAAAGCGCTCGGTCTCATTTCTGTTATTTTCCTCCTGATTTTTTGACATAATTAGAATCACGCGTTCAAGTGATTTCTTCTGCATACATACATGTATATATAAACAAAATGGAGACGGTGAGAAGACTGATGTATTACATTTTGAGACAGATTGTTTGTCTGAAAATGTGTGATACATAGACGACTTCGTCATCATCTCCACTATGCTCTTCTCCTCCTCCTCTTTCACACACGTGCCCCAACGCGCAAAAGAGAGAGAGAGAGAGAGAGAGAGAGAGAGAGAGAGAGAGAGAGAGAGAGAGAGAAAGAGAGAGAGAGAGAAAGAGCAAGCGAGGGGATTAGATCCGTCTTGATTAGCCATCTGACGTCCTTCTGTGGCATTTAATTTTTCTTTAATGAAAATCATGTCGGGCACACTCCGTACACGCATACTAGTACGTATGGAAGAGAAACTTTTATGATTTTTTTTTACTCCACTTTCCCCTTCACTTCCCTTCCCTTCCCTTCCCTTCCCTTCCCTTTCCCCTGCCCTCTGCCCTCTCCCCTCCCCTCCCCTCTCCTTCTTTCTCTCTTTTCCTGCCCACTTCTCTCCTCCTATCTCCTCTCCTCCCCTCCCCTCCCCTCCCCCCTTCAATGCCTTTTCCTCCCCTTCCTTCATTCCCTCTCCCCTCCCCTACCCTCTCCTTCCCTTTCTCCTCTCCCTTTCCCTTCCCTTTCCCCTCTCCCCTTCCTTCCCTTCCCTTTCC
>NC_134792.1:63470744-63490744 GCF_046742065.1 Oratosquilla oratoria
ACACGGAATCGAATATACCCCTTGGCTCTGCTCTTCTTTTAACCTTTGGTGGACATTTACCACCTTTTTATTAATGGTGTTAGGGTAATAATTAATCAAATTTAATTTGTCTTTGGGAAGAAACTTGGTCGAGGGAATGAATGATTCAGAAAAGGGAACGATTAAAGAGCTCTTGCCCAATATGTATATATGTATATATACACACACATATACAACTATATACACACACAAACATATATACATATAATATGTATGTATATATATATATATATATATATTATATATATATATATATATGTATGTACACACACATATACATATATATACACACAAACATATATACATATAGTATATATATATGTATATATATGTATATATATATGTATATATATATATATATATATATATCTATATAGATATATATCTATATATATATATATATGCTAATAATAACACGGGTACGTGTGTTCACTTATGCAAAGTAGACCACTTAGAAAAAAAAACTAACGAAGCAAAGCGCTTTCGTATATTACATCCAGTACACTGAAGATGTAATATACGAAAGCGCTCTGTATATATGGCTTCCTAACCCAACCATCCCTCCAAGTTTCCACCCCATAGCCATTCTCCCTTCTGATATATATACTCCCTCGTCTTTCACAAGTCCTTCCTCCTCGCTTTTCCCCCCCTATCCCCCTACCCCCCACCCCCTAATCTTTACGCTTCGCCACCCCCCTGGCCTCTCCCCCACCCTCCTCATCAGTCTTTTATTTCCAAGGAAATAGGCCCCCCTAAGTACCTCGGCTCCTCCTATCCGACCCCCCCTTATCTCCTCTCCTCCTCCTCCTCCTCCTCCTCCTCCTCCTCCTCCTCCTCTTTTTCCTTTTCATTTTGTTTATCCTTTGCCATCTCCTCTCCCATCTCTTCCTCTACCATCTTCTCTGCCACCACTGCTCTTCCTCCCCTCCTCTTCCTCCTCCTCTTCCTCCTCCTCCTCTTCCTCCTCCTCCTCCTCATTTTGTTTATCCTTCGCCATCTCCTCTCCCATCTCTTCCTCTACCATCTTCTCTGCCGCCAATGCTCTTTCTCCCCTCCTCTTCCTCCTCCTCCTCCTCGTCCTCCTCCTCCTCATTTTGTTTGTCCTTCGCCATATTTTCTCCCATCTCTTCCTCCACCATCTTCTATGCTGCCACTGCTCTTCCTCCCCTCCTCTTCCTCCTCCTCTTCTTCCTCCTCCTCCTCTTCCTCTTCCTCCTCTTCCTCCTCCTCCTCCTCATTTTGTTTATCCTTTGCCATCTCCTCTCCCATCTCTTCCTCCACCATCTTCTCTGCTACCACTCCTCTTTCTCCCCTCCTCTTCCTCCTCCTCCTCCTCTTCCTCCTCCTCTCCTCCATCTCCTCCTCCTCATTTTGTTTATCCTTCGCCATATCTTCTCCCATCTCCTCCTCCACCATCTTCTCTGCCGCCAGTGCTCTTCCTCCCCTCCTCTTCCCCCTCCTCCTCCACCTCCTCGTCCTTGCATCTTTTCCATCTTCGCTTATCTTCGCTTATCTTCGCATCCATTTCGTCTCCTCCATATTCCTCACTTTCCTCTCCATCCATCCATCCATTCTCTCTCTCTCTCTCTCTCATTTTTATCTTTTATTCTATTTATTTTCTCTTTATTTCTTTATTTGCAGTCTCTGCTCTCTTTCTGCTCTTGTCATCTATCGTCGTCGTCACCCGCCCCCCTCCCCCTGCCCCCTCCCCCCCTCCCCCCCCCAAAAAAAAAACTCATTGATGAGCTAATGTTCAGGAAAGCTTATCCTCATGAAGAGGGGGAGGGAAGAGGACGGGAAAGAAGAGGGAAGCATAAGAATGAAGGAGACTGCAAGAGACCATAGGGCCTACACTAAGCAGTTCCATGAACTACACTTCCTTTCACTCTTTCTCTCTTCTGATCCTCTCTCTGGGACTTTCCCATCCCCCATCTCCCTTCTCCTCTCTTCTCTTTTCTTCTTCTGGTCCTCTCTTCTCTCTTCTCTTTCCCCTCCTCCTTCCCTTTCTACCCTTCACACCCCTTCCCTCCCTTCCCCCCTCCCTTCCACCTTCTCTCCTCCTCCTCTCCACTTCCTCTCCTCTCCTCTTCTCCTCTCTTCTTTCCTCTCTCCTCTCCTTTCTCCTCTCTTCTCTTTTCCTCTCCTCTTCTCCTTTCCTTTCCTCTCTCCTCTTTCCTCTCCCCTCTTCTCTCTTCTCCTCTTGTCCTCTCTTCTCTTCTCCTCTTCTCATCTCTTCTCCTCTTGTCCTCTCTTCTTTCCTCTCTCCTCTCCTTTCTCTTCTCTCCTCTTTTCCTCTCCTCTTCTCCTCTTTCCTCTCTCTTCCCCCTCTCCTCTTTTCGTCTCTCCTTTCCTCTCTCCTCTCCCCTCTCCCCTCTCCTCTATTCCTCTTCTCTCTCCTCTCCTCCTCTCTTCTTTCGTCTCTCCTCTCCTTTCTCCTCTCTCCCCTTTTCCTCTTCTCTTCTCCTCTCTTCTCTCCTCTCCTCTTTTCCTCTCCTCTCTTCTCTCTTCTTTTCCTCTCCTCTCTCTTTTCTTCATTCCTCTCTCCTCTCTCTTTTCCTCTTTTCCTCTCCTCTCCCCTCTCTTCTTTTCCTCTCTCCTCTCTCTTTTCCTCTTTCCTCTCTCCTCTCTCTTTTCCTCTTTCCTCTCTCCTTTCTCTCTCCCCTAACGCCCGTGGCATCTATGCCAGTGAGGCCCTCGGCCGCATCTGGACACGTCACGATTTATATTTTATTATCAATTCTTTCCACTCGCCGGATCCGGCGTCCGCCAGCCGTGATTTACATTTGTCAGCGCTGACGATGTCCTGATTCTGATCTTCCGGAGGTGGACGACTGGACGACTTGTCACATGAAGGTTGTTTAATTATCTATTTATTTATTTATTTATTTATTTATTTATTTTATTTGTTTATTTGTTTATTTGGGTTTCGTTTACTATTGTGATGTCTTCTGGACATTAGATTATCTCGACCCTTGTTTCTCCTCTTCTTCTTCTTACTCTTTTTCTCTTCTCTTCTTTTTTTCCCCTCCCCTTCCCCCCCCCCCCTCTCTCTCTTTCCCTCATTATTGGTCTCCCCTCCTCTCTTTCTTTCTCCCCACGCTTCTTCACTCTCTATTCTCTGCCTCTTCTCCATTACTCTCTTTTCCACTCTTGGCCATCCGCTTCTCCCCCTTTCCCCCTCTCCCCTCTCCCTCTCCCCTCCCCCTCTCCCCTCTCCCTCTCCCCTCCCCCTCCCCCTTCTCCCCCTCCCCTTTTCTCCCCCTCCCCTCCCCCTCTCCCCTCTTCCCCTTTTCCGCCTCTTTTCCTGGTCGCTTCCCCCGGTTCATCCTCTCCCCCTCCCCCTCTCCCCCTCCCCTCTCCCTCTCCCCCCTCCCCCTCCCCCTCTCTCCTTTCCCCCTTTTTCCACCTCTCTTCCTGGCCTCTTCCCCCGGAACTTCTCCTCCCACCGTATATTTTCTTTTGTTTTATTTGTGTCTTTGTTTATTTCCATTTTTTAAATCATTTCTACCTCCTTATTACTCCCTCCCTTTCTCGCTTTTATTTTTTCTTTCATCACCCATCTTCCTGTCTTTCCTTTCATTCCTCTCTCTCTCTCTTTCCCCCTCTTCCCCTCCCACATTCTCTCCCCTCCCCTCCCCTCCCCACCCGTCCCACACTCCTTCCCACTCCCTCCTACACTCCCTCCCATCCCATCCTACATTCCCTTCCTCCCCTCCCACACTCCCGGGGGACCTTCCCCTCTCGTCCCATATTCCCTCCCAATCCCTCCTACACTCCCTTCATCCCCTCCCACACTCCCAGAGGACCTTCCTCCCTTCCCCCCGGTTCCCTCTCCCCCCCATTCCACCCTACACTCCCTCCCATCCCATCCTACACTCCTTCCTCCCCTCCCACACTCCCGGAGGACCTTCCCCCCTTTCCCCTCCCCCGGTTTCCTTTCCCCCCTCTCCCCCTCTCCCCCCCATTATTCCCCTCACGCTGGGCTAGTCCCCGTTGCTTTCATCTCCGTCTTCAGGAACCGCGTCAGGCCTTAACGACCTCGCTCTCCTTGTTGTCCTCATCGTTGTCCTCATTCAGGTCCTCCTCCTCCCCTCCTCCTCCTCCTCCTCCTCCTCCTCCTCCTCCTCCTCCTCCTCCTCCCCCTCCTCCTCCTCCTCCTCCCTCTTCATCCTTCCACCCTCCCCGCGCACGTCTCCTCTCCTCTTTCTACTCCGCCTCCTTCAGACATGCACCGATTGCCCGCCCCTTCACCTCCTCCTCTTCCTCCTCCTCCTCCTCCTCCTCCTCCTCCTCCTCTTCCTCCTCTTCTTCCTCCTTGTCCCTCCCTCTTCCTCCTCATCATCATCATTATCATTATCATAATCTCTTCGTCGTCCTCCTAGCCCACCTTGTCCTCTCCTTCTTCCTCACCCCTATCCTCCTCCTCCTCCTCCTCCTCCTCCTTGTCCTCCTCCCTCTGGCATACTTGGAACGTGCCTTGCGAAGTTAGGTAAGCGTCCCGCGGGGGCCTGTACGAGGCGACCCTATTCAATCAAATGCATCGAGTTCCTGATCGGCTTCCCTCTCCAGCGATCCTTTTTAATTCTATCTATTTATTAATCAATTAGTTTATTGATTCATTTATTTATTTATTTATTTATTTATTTGTTTATTTATTGGGGGAGGGAGTCTTTCCCATTAGAACATTCCGGTGATTATAGCAAAGACGATGTCGCCCGTCTTCTTCGCCTTGTGGGGAGACACGGGATATTATACAGAGATATTGTACATCACATATTATACATCTGAGATATTATACATCACCGACACTCTAATAGCTGTAGTCTCTCTCTTCCACTTTACCCCCTCCCCCCCCGTCCATGCTCCTCTGACAAGCTAAACACCCACCAAACAGGCTCAGACAAAGCTCGTGGGAGTGACAGACATTTGACCCCCCTAAAAAAAAAAAAAAAAAAAACAGTACCCCTTCCCCTACCCCCCGCTTCCCTCCCCTACTCCCTCCCCGCCTCCCTCTCCGCCTCCCTCTCCGCCTCCCTCTCTGCCTCCTACGGGACCTCGCGTTGACAGGGCCCCGAGGGTAACATTTGTCTGAAAACAAAGGAGTTTCAACTCGATAACTTATTTTCAGACATCTGTTGTAGTACTTGCTGATTCTACTTCTATTTTTTCCAGTGTCTTTTGTGTCTTTAAAAAATAGTTTTTCATATTTCCAAGATCATCAGAAAGACCATATATATATATATATATATATATATATATTATATATATATATATATATATATATATATATATATATATATATATGTATATATGTATATATATATATATATATATATATATATATATATATATATATATATATATATATATATATGAAAGGTAGGTGTTGCATGGATCAGATTTTCGTGGTAATGCAGATATGTGAGAAAGCTTTACCAAGTTAATTTTTTTTTTTTTTGGGGGGGGGGGGCTTTATGGACTTGGAAAAGTCTTATGACAGGGTAGACAGAAAGGCAATGTGGGAGATTTTGCATATGTATGGGATTGGGGTAAAGCTGTTAAAGGCAGCCAAGAGTTTTTACGAGAGTATTAGAGCCTGTGTTAGAATAGGAAATGGAGAGAGTGAGTGGTTTGAGGTAAAGGTGGAATTGCATCAGGGATGTGTCATGTCGCCATGGTTGTTCAATGTGTACATGGATGGGGTGGTGCTGTAGGTAAAGGTGAGGGTAATGGGCAGGGGACTGGAGATGGTTAAAGAAAATGGAGAAAAGTCGGAGGTGAGCCAGTTGTTGTTTGCTGACGACACTGTGCTTGTGGCAGGGTCAGAGAAGAAATTAAAGGAGTTAGTGATGGAGTTTGGTAGGGTATGCGATAGGAGAATGTTGAAGATAAATGTGGGTAAAACTAAGGTGCTGAATGTACAAGGGGAGAGGATGGCAGCAAGTTGGTAGTAAGTCTTAAAGGAGAGAGGCTGGAGGAAGTGGATAGTTTTAGATATTTGGGATCGCATGTGGTAGGTAAAGGAGAAGTGGCAGTAAATTGTAGACTGAGAGAAGCAAGTATGAAATGTCTGAGAAGTATGTTAGGGATTACAAGGTTTGATAAAGTGAAAAACGAGGCGGTGAGAGGAGAGCGGGAGTGGAAAAGGAGATGGCAAATGAGGCTGAAGAAATAGTATTGGGATGGTTTGGACACATTTAAGTATGAGTGAAGAAAGACTAGTAAAAGAGGTGTGGAATGCAGAGGTAGAGGGAGTGAACTTGAGGGGACGACCGAGGATGAGATGGATGGATGGGGTGAAAGGGGCGTTGAGCAAGAGGGGAATGTCTGTTGAGCAAAGAATGGAGAAAGCAGGAGGTAGGGGTGAGTTGAGAATGGCTTTGTATAGATGATACTATGATGCAAGGAAGGGAGGGGGTGGGGGATGGAGGGGTTAGGGAGTGGCCATGTATGAATGATATTTTGACGCAGCCCGAAGGGCTTTCTCCCCTGTCCTCTCTTCTTATGCATTAGGGGACAGAGTGGGAGGGTCACCAATTAAATGAAATGGTCTTGCTGTGGATGTGCTATGCGTTGCTGCATTGTTTCTGACCCAGGGCAGTGGACGGGATACAGGGATGACCCGTCATCCATGAGGAGCTAAGATAAGAGGGAAGAAGGGGTGATGAACGGAAGTGGGTATTTGCTTTTTGACTTGCCTATACATAAAGACGCGCACACACACACACACACACACACACACACACACACACACACACACACACACACACACACACACACATATATATATATATATATATATATATATATATACATGTGTGTGTGTACGTTAATGCATATGTATATATGTAGGTACATATGTATTTCAAAAACAATTTGTGAATTCAAGCCAAAATATAATGTATTTATCTACTTGTAATATATATAACTTGATTTTTCATTTATTAATTGTTATTTGATCTAATTTACGTATTTATTTTCTACTTTTTTATTGTATCTATTTTGTATGTCCACATAATTATTAATTAATATTATTGGTATTGCTTTAGTTGTTATTATTATTATCTTTTATTGTCATTATTATTATCTTTATCATTATTTTTTCAAGTACTTCCGTCTCGATATTCTTTTGTCAATTCGAAATGTTTACAAAAATTCCTGTGTGTATGTACGTATTTGTGTGTGATTCACCATGGTCTTGGATCACGTGTTGGACTCGTGATCGACAGCTATTTCCCTCTCGGAAGAGAGCTCATACCTCATATATGACCAATCTATGGGTAATGCTGTGACCTTACACGCACACACACACACATACACATACACACACACACACACACACACACACACACACACACACACACACACACACACACACACACACACAACTCCCCGCCCACGAGAGTTGCAGCAACGACTCGCAGCGCAGCGACACTGAAATCATTTCAGCCCTAGGAGCCAATCGAACGCGGACCGCCGTAGTGGTGGCCGGGAACCCTACCATTTGTGCCATCAAGTCGTGCGTGTGTGTGTGTGTGTGTGTGTGTGTGTGTGTGTGTGTGTGTGTGTGTGTGTGTGTGTGTGTGTGTGTGTGTGTGTGTGTGTGTGTGTGTGTGTGTGTGTGTGTGTGTGTGCGTGCGTGCATGTGCGCGTGACGTATTACCGTGACCCAATGACCGTTACTTTGCGTGACGTCATATCGCTTGTCTTCTTTTCGAAATCTAACGGTCTTGTCATTGAGACTGCGAGCGAGAAAGCGCGCGCTGTCCTTTGTGTGGAGAATTATTTGATGCAAACCTCCTAAATCTTCTCACTCCCTCTCGCTCTTGCTGTCCCTGATTTAGATAATTCAGTTGTTTCCCGGGCTGGCAGTAGTAAGTAATGATATTCCATAACAATTGTTCCACAGGTTTGGTAATTTAATGCGATATACGTTTGATTTTCAGATCTGTGCGTGGCTTCTATTTAACAGATTTACTACGCGAGGCGGATGCGGAGAGATGGTAAGGTAGCCTACCTGGGATAGATGTTGGTCCATATTTTTTTTTGGATTTCGGTTAGAGCGTCGCTACTTGCGGCGGAGGTTGACTTTATTGTTGTTCGAACCCAGCCGCCAACGAGTTGGACCAAGGGCATGGTTCATTAAAATCCCACGCTACATATTTAAGGAGGACAGCAGAGCTGAGGGATAATGAAATTTAAGTGTTTTTTTTTTTTGTTTTTTTTTAGATTATTTTCCAAACATAAAAGAACACTGTGTTAATCTGGTCCGTAGAGGTGTTTCAAGAGTCTTTGAAATATCGAATTTATAATAAAAAAAAAAATGTGATATCAGTACCCCATACAGTTTGGTGTTGGTTTCCACTGTGACCTGTTGAACAGTGTATACACCGGACCGGTCGACTTCCCTCCCCAAACTTCATCTATAACTCTCTAACTACGTCAACATATTTGTCCCCCTAAACTAGTTTGCGGCTTAGGTGACCACGAGAGAGAGGGAGGGCTTGGGACCGTCATTTCGAAACCTTTCGTCAGAACCTAGCGAACGCTTTTTAACATTAAATTTTTTTTTTTTGTCACATGAAGATTTGTTACCCCCAGAACGCCCACATGAAGAATCGTCACCCCATGAGATCCCACTTGAAGAATTGTCACCCCCAGAACGCCCATATGAAGAATCGTCACCCCATGTGATCCCATCTGAAGAATTGTCACCCCAGAACGCCCACATGAAGAATCTTCACCCCATGAGATCCCACTTGAAGAATTGTCACCCCAGAACGTCCATGTGAAGAAACGTCACCCCATGAGATCCCACCTGAAGAATTGTCACCCCAGTACGCCGAATATCGACAGTGGAAGAAGGATTAGGTTAGGTTAGGTTAGGTTGAATGAGGGTTATGCTTATTGTCATCAAGTTATACAACCGAAGAATTGTCACCCTAGGATAGCCCACATGAAGAATTGTCACCCTAGGATGGCCCACATGAAGAATTGTCACCCTGTCGAAGTCTGGGGTGACGATTCTTCGTGTGATTTTTTTTTTTTTTAACTTCACTCTCTATGCATAGAGAAATCAGAGGTAGAATTTATAGACACGCTAGTAAACTAGGTCAACGTAATTAAAAAAACAAAGTAAATATCAACTTTATCGTGGTAAAAAGCGTTCACCAGTATTAGCAAAAGATTTTCCAATATACGACCTTTGAACCTGCCCGACTTCATCACAAGGTCGTAATTCTACGATGTGACGTCACGAGGTCGTAAGTTAGCGTCGAGGTGTCGTAACTCTTGGGACCCGGGGTCGCTAACTATTGCACCGAATTTAATCATAACAACGTTTGTCAGCTTACGCCCTTCTTCCCGGATCCGGTGTGTTCCTATCTGAAGTCAATTAAGGTCACAGGTCACATATCAGGTCGGCTGACCCGGATGTGTTGCTCCGGTTGACCTATTTCACCTATTATTACGATCTGACCTGACCCTGCCAACCAACTTGTAATTGGGGGTAAGAACCTTTGGTGTACAGTGTGTTTGCACGATAATTGTGCACAATTCCCCTCTTCTTTTTCTAACTTTTTTCTTTTTCTTCTTCAGGTAATTGAGGAGTCTTTAAGAAAAAGTTGCTGCACACATACATTCAGGTATGTTTTATTTATTTATTTATTTATTTACTTATTCAATTGTAAAACCCAAAAATTATCAGCGTTCTTTATTGAGTGAAGACTGTCCTCGAATCATAAGATTATATATATATATACATATATATATGTGTATATATATACATATATATATGTGTATATATATACATATATATATAAATATATATATACGTATATATGTATATATACTGTATGTGTGTGTGTGTGTGTGTGTGTGTGTGTGTGTGTGTGTGTGTGTGTGTGTGTGTGTGTGTGTGTGTGTGTGTGTGTGTGTGTGTGTGTGTGTGTGTGTGTGTGTGTGTATGTGTATGTGTATGTGTGAGAGAGAGAGAAACTGATCTGTAGAGGTTACTTAAGTCCTTAAAGTATTCCATGTTGTTTATCACTACTCAGGGAAAGACGGGAGAGGGGTGCCAATGACATGAATAAAATCACCTAACGGCAGCCAGGGGAACAACACACACACACACACACACACACACACACACACACACACACACACACACACACACACACACACACACACACACACACAAACACACACACGTGGCTCAGTTGGTAGAGTTCTTGGCTGCCACTACGGAGGTCCCGGTTCGAATCCCGCCCAGGGCTGAAATAATTTCAGTATCGTTGAGCTACGAGTCGTTACTCCAACTCTCGTGGGCGGAGAGTTGGGTGTGTGTGTGCGTGTAAGGCACAGCATTACCCATAGATTGGTCATATATTATGAGCTCTGAGCTCTCTTTCGGGAGGGAAATAGATCTCGACCACGAGTCCAACACGTGATCCAAGACCATGGTGAATCACACACACACCCTCTTATGCTTTCGCAAACATCTCTGCGAGTTGTCTAGTCAAGGATGTTGAGCTAGATCTACCTCGTTAGGCTGTTTAACTAGGCATATTTAGAAGGGAAAAAATACTTAGCAAATTTTGCTTGGACGGGTCGAAACTAGTAACATCCACTCCCTTACACGAATGAAATCGTCTGTTGTGGACTAGAATAAAATATCTAAAGGGTAAAACAGGCTCAGGAATATTGTACAAACTCACAGGCATTAACCATTATGGTACATTAGACTGCTCAGCAATACTTAAGGTCATACGTGAAGTACTTTTCAAACGATCAAATGAACTCATTCCCAGATACCAATCACGTAATGGGCAAAGAGAAGGCAAGATATACGTTGTTTTAATACCATCAATTAGATAATGGTTCTATAGAGATCTAGATGTGAGTTCATCTGATGACATCTCTACCACGAACTGGATCTAGAGAACAATGAACTGAACATCAGCAATTAGTCATATAGGGTGGTTTGGATTATGATGAGGTTATATGAATTGGATAATGGATCCAGAGAATTCTAGATTTCAGTGTCATTAAGAAATAGGAGATTACGATAAAAGTGGAAGTTCATTTTGCAATAAAGAAAAAGAATGAAGAACACGAGAACAGTGAAAATGTTCTTTTGGGATATGATAGATCACAGAGGAATTGAATTTCAAAAGGAAATGGAAACAAATAGATTTTATATTTAGATAAGATTTTAGTAACTAATGTTACTATGCAAGTAACACACACACACACACACACACACACACACACACACACACACACATATATATATATATATATATATATATGTATGTATGTATGTATGTATGTACGTATACACGCATACACACACACGCACATGCATACACACACGCACACATACAGACACACTTGTGTATGTGTGTGTGCATGCGTGCGTGCGTGCATGTAATTCACCACTATGATCTTGGATCACGTGTTGGACTCGTGATCGACAGTTATTAATCTCCCAGATGAGAGCTCAGAGTTTGCATGACCGATCTATGGGTAATACTGTGACCTTACACGCACACACACCCCCAACTACCCGCCCACGAGATTTGGAGTAACACCCCGCAGCGAAGCGATACTAAAATTATTTCAACCCTGGATGGGAGTCGAACACGGACCGCCGTTGTGGCAGGCGAGAACTCTAACCACAGTGCCACGAGGTGTGTCGTGTGTGTGTGTGTGTTTGTGTGTGTGTGTGTGTGTGTGTGTGTGTGTGTGTGTGTGTGTGTGTGTGTGTGTGTGTGTGTGTGTGTGTGTGTGTGTGTGTGTGTGTGTGCGCGCGTGTGTGTATTGAATGACCATAGAATATTAAGTTGCTGATTTAGATTCAGTTCCAAAGTTGAAAGAAATGGACGTTTACAAAGCATCAAACATAAACAAGATTTTGTAATTAAAACAGGCATTTCAAGCTGTAAGTGAAATAGAGACTTGATGCTATGAACAAATAATGAATGTTACTGGAAAATCCACAGAGAATGTATAGGACAGAGAAGTTAATAGAGACCAAGTGAGGATACCAAGTTATTGCACAGTAAGGTAACAATTCATTTGTTAAAAAGAAGAATGACGTTATGGATTAAATCTAAGGCTGCTGAGATTGAGTAAATTGAAGTCCATAAGCTTATTGATGAAAGTTGGACGTTAGAGAAGAGAAAGAGAAATTTGTATTATATAGAAGAAACTATTCGGAAAGGAAAATTAGTTCTAGAAACCCAACACAGCCTGATTGTAGGAAGTGAATAAAATGTTTCTTTTTAAGACAACTATAAAGACATTGTTGAACGAAGAGATTAAAAGGTAAAAAGAGGAGAATAATTCAATTCTTTTATCCTCCAACAAAGTCGAAACAAGAAGAAGTCACTTCTCTTTAGGAGAAAGAACCCTGGCCATATGACGCCAATCAACCGTGATGAATTGAATGAGATTAATTTTTATACCATCAAAACCCCCAAGGCCCCTCTTATTGAGTTACTTGGAAAAAAAATTAGCGTTAACCATTAGTCTTTTCAGCGCAATCGAGAATCATATATATATATATATATATATATATATATATATATATATATATATATATATATATATATACATATATTTAAATTTGTAAATACACCATTTGTTGTACGTGTACTTAAAGTGAAAAACAATAAATAATTATGGCCCAAAAAGTATGATCAACGTTGAAAATAACAGTGAAAAATATACAGAATATGTAAGAAAGAAAAGACCAGAAGAAACGATAGTAAAAAGGGAAACAAATTAAGCAGAAACGGAAGCTGGCGGGTGAGATGTCTGAAAAAAAGGATGATACAGAAAGCGCTCCCGTCTTACTGACTGGGCTCCAAGGAATGGTAAGCTTAGTAGAGTAAGGCCAGACCAAAGGTGTAAGGACAAGATAGAGAAGTTTGGAAGAATAACGTGACTGAGTTTGTCACAGTTTTGCAATCTGGGCTCAAAGTTGAGGGAAGTCTTCTTCCGTAAAAGGCTCGCAATGGCTCATGGCAATTATCGATGCCCTGTCGAGTTGGATACACGCACAAACACACACACACACACACACACACACACACACACACACACACACACACACACACACACACACACACACACACACACACACACACACACACACACACACACACACACACACACACACACATGACATGAAAAGAAACTCGAAAAGACAGTTATACTCTAAAAGAAAACAGTTTTCCACACAGAGTGGTGGATGTCTGGAACAAACTGGACGAAACAATAGGGTGTGCAAAAACTATGCACGAATTTAAGAGCAAACTAGACACTGAGAGATACAAAGACTGTACACCACGAGCGTAGCTCTCCCTTCCCGTAAGATATAACTAAGGAAACACACACATACACACACACACGTCATATTTCCCATAGATTGGGCCATATGTGAGCTTCTAACTGTCTGGGTGGGTAGTAGCTGTCGATCACGAGTATAGCACGTTATTCAAGATCATAGTAATGAACCATGCACACACACGCACACACACACACACACACACACACACACACACACACACACACACACACACACACACACACACATACACACATACATACACACACACACACACACACACACACACATATATATATATATATATATATATATATATATGTATATATATATACATGTATACCTCTTACAGTTAAATTTGCAAGTAAATACGAAATTTATAACCAAGGTTAGTAACCATTCACCTTTATTTCGGAGAAAAAAAAACGTACCAGTCAATCCTTTAAGAACCAGTCACACACACACACAGAGAAATTAGAACAAAAATAAGACTCGAACCTCAAAATGACCGAACAAGTTCCGTAATTTGTAACTAATGTGGAACCATTTCCTGCAGACTAAGGCAGCGAAGCGAAGGCGTATGCAGTGATTTATTGTTGTGGAACGTTAAGCGCCTCTCTCCGTGTGTTGGTCCTTTGTCATCGCTCGGGACTCAGGCGGGGAGAACAGGACCGCAGTAGGTCGCCGCTTGTTGGATCATGAAGTCCCCCGGTTTATTACTTGCTGTTGGAGAAATTCTCTGGAGACAACTTCATCGATGAATAAAATCGCTGTGTAAACTAATTACATTCATACATTACATACCTATATACATACATACAATTCATACATACATACATACATACATATGTAAATACATACATACATACATACACATATCAATGGATACATATATTCACGTGTAAGTTGGCACATTCTCTTTCATGATTCATCGTAAACGAACGATTGTTCGGCACAGATAATCCTAGCAAAAATAGCTTATCAGTATTAAACAAGCAGGCATTTGCCATAAACTTGAATACTTATGTACATACATGAACATATTGCACATACGTGCCAAACCCCTTTTCCCCTTTATAAGAGGAGCGGGGGGGTCAAAACGCACTCACACTCACACACATTCTCGATGGCGCAGTGGTAGCGTTCGACGACTCGATGGCGCAGTGATAGTGTCCGCGGCCGCCACTACAGCGGTCCGGGTTTGAATCTCGTTCAGGGCTGAAATTATTTCAGTAGTTCTGAGCTGCGAGTCGTTACTCCAACTCTCGTGGGCGGGGAATTGTCTGTGTGTATGCGTGTTATGTCACAGCATTACCCATAGATTGGTCATTTATGAGCTCTGAGCTCTCTTCCTGGAGGGAAATAGCTGTCGATCACGAGTAAAACACGTGATCCAAGACCATGGTGAATCACACACACACAACACACACACACACACACACACACACACACACACACACACACACACACACACACACACAATGGAGACTTAGGAAACTCTGGACCCATATAAGCTCCCCAAGGACCCCATAGGGTAGGGGGGGGGCTGCCCCCTCAAGCGGAAACCCCCGTCTACAGAACTGGAGAGTTCATCTGCTGATACAGCAGCGAAGGCCACACCGGAATGGTGACAGACAGACAGACGGACACACACACACACACACACACACACACACACACACACACACACACACACACACACACACACACACACACACACACACACACACAGACACTTTGACGACGGTCAAGAGCCATCAGACCACAGAAAAGAACCCACCACGAGGTGACGACCCCGTGTCACCACCTTTGCCCTAGGTGTTCCGAATGCCAAGGGAGGCGGTTTGGATCCGAACGCTCCAAAGCGAACGTGATAGAACGATGAACATACCCCGGTCATTATGATGACGCACTTTGTATGCTTCATTCTGGCTAAGTTCAGACGATTCTATTCAACTGAAGTCGCGGGGAGGGAGGAGAGGGGTCGGGGCCCCTCAGCTGAAAGAGGTTTTGATCGATCGACACCCAATTTCGGACCTTTTAAATCAACTTCATGGCGCGTTGGTATCGCCCTCTCATCACACAACGAGAGAACCAAATTCGAGTCCGACGAGTGACTTCCAGCTTCCAGGGATCCCCTAACACAAGGGGCAAAGGTGGTGGTGGTGGTTTTGGCTGAGGTTAAGCGCCTCCTGGCGTGAGACCGTCTCTCCATCAGGACCGAAAGACTCTGCAGTCGTTGGAATGAGAACTCGGGTGAAATGAGAACCGAGAAATGAAGCGAAATGAGGGCACGGGTGAAATGAAGGCCGTATGAGACATAAATCCGGGTGAAATGAAAACGTTGAGTGAAATTAGAAGAATATGAAACGAGAGGTTGAGTGAAATGAAGGCCTGGGTAAAATGAGACCCTGGATGAAATGGATAACCCGGAATGGAAATGAGACCCTGGGTGAAATGAATAACCCGGAATGAAGATGTAAAGTGAGACCTTGGATGAAATGAATAACCGGAGTGAAAATGAGACCCCGGGTGAAATGAATAATCCGGAATGAAAATGAGACCCTGGGTGAAATGAATAACCCGAATGAAAATGAGACCCCGGGTGAAATGAATAACCGGAATGAAGATGTAAAATGAGACCTTGGATGAAATGAATAACCCGGAATGGAAATGAGACCCCGGGTGAAATGAATAACCCGGAATGGAAATAAGACCCCGGGTGAAATGAATAACCCGGAATAAAAATGAGACCCTGGGTGAAATGAATAAGCGCAATGAAAATGAGAAGTTCGTCTAAAATATGAGAACGATGCAGAGCGAAAGGAGGAGCAGTTTATACATGCCAAACATGATTTTTTTTTTTTGGGGGGGGGGAGGAGGGGGTAGGGGGAGGGGAGGGGGGAGGGGAGGGGAGAAGGGGAGGGGAGTGCTGTCGCAATCTGCAGTAATTGCGGAAGCCTTCCGAAGACCCTTTCGCCTACGAGACGCAAAACCAGAAGAGCAAACACCACGAAGACCCGCCGAGACCCGTGGTCCTCCCACGCGGGGACAAAGCGCAAAACAAACAAGTCAAGGAGGACAGATTTTCCGGAGAGGTGGACCTTTATACTCGAAGATGAGGACAGACAAGTTGGACAACAACAACGAGGGGGGAAGGGGGGGAAGGGGGAAGGGGGGGGAGGGCTTTGGTCCCCCTCAGTCGCGACAACCAACGCAGTCTTGTGCGATTAATTTCTCCGATCGATGGTCGCCAGGACGAAGAGAAAGACGAAGGTTTCGGGGGAGTGGGGGGGGGGAAGAGGGGGAGAAGAAGGGGAGAGGGAGGAGAGAGGACATAACTGAAGGAGGATGCAGAAAGGACTTTGGGGAGCATTTATGCCAGATAGAGTGACGTAAAGGGAGATTAGGTTAAAAAGGATTAGTAGTGATTGGGAGAATAGGGGGAAGAGAAATATGGAGTGATTGGGAGAGAAGGGGAGGAGAGATTGGGAGAAGGCGTAGGGGAGGATAAAGATTGGGCCCGGAAAAGAGGGGGAAGACTTAGAGGGCAACTTTGGGATGGGGGAGGAGGAGGAGGAAGAGGAGGAGGAGGAGGAGGAAGACGCTTGAGAGACTGGATACAAAGGCAACTTGGGGAAAGAGAGGAGAAGATTTTTCTTCCTTCTTCTTCTTCTTCTTCTTCTTCTTCTTCTTCTTCTTCTTCTTCTTCTTCTTCTTCTTCTTCTTCTTCTTCTTCTTCTTCTTCTTCTTTCTTTTTTCTTTCTTTTTTCTTCTTCCTTCTTAGTTTTTTCTTCTTTGTTTTTTTCTTTTTCCGTTTTCTTCTGGTTCCAACTTCTTTCATATTTCTTCCTCCTTTATTTTTTTATTTTTTCATCCCATTCCCCTCTTTCTTTGTGTTCTTACTTTTCTCTTTCTCCTTCTCTTTATCCTTTTCTTTCTTTCTTCTTTGATTCGTCATTTTCCTTTTCCTCTCTTTCTTTCAGCTTCCTTTTTTCTTTTTTTGTCTTCTTCTTCACCCTCTTCTCCTCCTCCTTTTTGTTCTTCCTTTTCTCTTTCATTTCCTTTTCTCCTCCTTCTCTTTTCTTCTCTTTTGTCTTCTTTTCCTTCTTACTCTCCTTCTTTTTTCTTCGTCTTCTTCTTCGTCTTTTTCTTCATCTTCTTCTTCTTCTTCTTCTTCTTCTTCTTCTTCTTCTTCTTCTTCTTCTTCTTCTTCTTCTTCTTCTTCTTCTTCTTCTTCTTCTTCCTCTCCCTCTATTACTTATTCTTCTTTCTCTTCTAGTACAAATTTTTCTTCCTCTTCGTCTTCTTCATATTCTCCTTCATATTCTTCTTCAGATTCTTCTTCTCCCTTTTCATCTTCGTCTTCTTCTTCGTCTTCTTCTTCTTCTTCTTCTTCTTCTTCTTCTTCTTCTTCTTCTTCTTCTTCTTCTTCTTCTTCTTCTTCTTCTTCTTCTTCTTCTTCTTCTTCTTCTTCTTCTTCTTCTTCATCTTCTTCTCCATCTTCACAGAAACCTCGCAGCTACGAGGAGGTCGGGAAGAACCACAGCCTTACCCAAGGATACCTTGTCCTCTGCACCGAGCGTGGGTGGGGCAGAGGAGGAGGAGGAGGAGGAAGAGGAGGAGGCTGGGGGATTTTCACGGGGATGAATGAAATAGCATGTCAGTAGCCATAGTAAACGTAGAACTGCCACTATGTACAGTTGATGTTTACTGAAAAAAATGCAGGACAGAAGAGAACAGAGTCAGAGAAGAAGGTATCTGAAGAACAACGCCATGAAGAAGGTGTTGGTAGGCAGATATAGTTCCTTAGTCTAAAGAAAAAAAATCACCTAACGGCAATTGGAGAAGGGTTGCAATTCCTATTTGGAATTAATTTCAAGGATGAGTGGTTGGAGTGGGAGGGTGGGTGGGGGGGGTTGTGATTGACCCAAGAGAACAGTGACCTGGGATTGGTCGCGTGGTATTTCCCTCTGATGAATTGAGGAAGATTGGGCCGATTGGAACCTGTCTTAATCAACCCTATGACGTCTCTGTTAGACTCGAAAGTGCCTGTGTGTTTTTGTCCGGGTCCTGTCCCGTGATTTTATTCAGCGAAGGGGAACCTTCCCCGGACGAGGGACGAAGAAAAAAAGGAAGATGAATTGCAAGAGGAAGGAAAATAAATGAAAATGTTTCGGAAGAGAAAAGAAGAAGGAGAAGAAGAAGAAAAAGAAGAAGAGGAAGAAGAAAAAGAAGAAGAAAGGAGAGGAGGAAGAAGAAAGGAGAGGAAGAAGAAGAAGAGGGGAAAATGAGCAAGAAACAGGATAAGAGAAAGAAAAAGAAGTGGACGATGTTCCGGAAGAGGAGTAAGAAGAGAGAAAATAGTAAGATGAGGAGGAAGATGAAGATGAATGAGAAGAGGAAGACGAAGAGGAAGAAGGAAAAAATTATCGTGAAGCTTAAGATAAAGATGAAGAAGGAAGAGAAAGAAAGAAGGAAATAGATAAAGAAAAAGTAGACGAAGAAGAAGAAGGTGAGGTACAGGAGGGAATATCAGACGAGGTAGAAGAATTAGATGGAAAAAGAAAATTGAGAGACATATTTTTACTGACAACAATTGACTTGAGGACAGATTAGGTTCAAAGATTGGAGTAATGTAAGAAAACGGAATGAGGGTTGACGAAAAGATTGCGAGAAAATGGGAAGGAGGAGGAGGAAGAGGAGGAGAATTAGAAAGAATAGAAGAATTAAATGAGGAAGAAGGATATAAAAAAAAAGTAAAAACAAAACCGAGGAAGAAAAAAAAATGAATAATTGAATAAGGAAAAAAGACAGGATAACAAATAAAAAAGAAACTGAGGAAATAGAAAAAGTAGCTGAAGAAGACGAAGAAGAGTACAAGCAAGCTAAAAGAAAAAAAGAACAGGAACAAGTGGAAGAATTAGAAGAAAATGGACGAAAGAGACGAAGAAGGAGAACGAAGAGGAAGAGAAGAACGATAAGAAGTTTACCGCATTAGCGGTAAGTCCAAGTTCTGGACAAGAAGAAGAACAAGAAGGAGAGGAAGGGGACTTAGGGGAAGGAAGGAAGGACGGAAGGACGGAAGGCCAAACAGACTGTGATGAATGAAGGGCATTTGTTGTAGTAATGAGGGCGACGAAGGAAAGAGAGAGAGAGTGATGGAAGAACGGGAGGAAGGTAGGACAAACAGACGGGAGTGAGTGATGGTCATTTGATAGTATGATAATGAAGGAGATAGGAAGAATGAAGGAGATAGGAAGCAAAGGCCATGGTGGTAGATAGTGAGGGAAGGAAGGAAGAAAGGAAGGATGGAAGGTCAACCGATGATAAATGATATAAATAGATAGAGGAGGGTGAGGGTGAGGGGAGGGAGTTGGTCTAGTTAGGAGGAAGCTTGATCACACACACACACACACACACACACACACACACACACACACACACACACACACACACACACACACACACACACACACACACACACACACACGACGGCCCAGTGGTAGCATTCGCAACCGCCCAGGGCTGAAATAATTTCAGTATCGCTCCGCTGCGAGTCGTTACTCCAACTCTTGTGGGCGGGGAGTTGGGTGTGAGTATGCGTGTA
>NC_134792.1:63495744-63498244 GCF_046742065.1 Oratosquilla oratoria
TAACTTTGACATGGTGACATGTCTGTCTGTTTGTTCTCTGTCTCTCTCTTTATCATCAACGCAATCTCTCTGTCGCCATTCCCCCCTTCCTTTCTCCTTCCTCCCCACCCTCCTCTTTTCCTCCCCACCTCCCCTTTCCCCCCACTTCCCCTTTCCCCTTATTTCCTCTCCCCCTCCTTCCCTCCTTCCCTCCCCCCATATCACCCATTGTTCCATAGAGCGAATGGCCTCTCTCCATTTCTCTCCTCCCCTTCCTCTCTCCCTCCCCCTCTCTCTCGCTTCCCCCCCCCTCCCTGATGGCCAAGCCCCCTTTTCCCATTCCCTATCCTGTCATCTCGTCTCCCCCCTTCCCCCTCCCCCCTTTCCCCCTAGTCAAGAGTCATTCCGGATCCCCCCTTCTCCCCCTCCCCTACTGAGCCTTTGGGGGGATACAGCGACGTTTCCCTCTTGGTCTATACCCTGCCCTCGATGTGGTCAGTCTCTCCCCCCCTCCCTCCCCTCCCCCATGTTCTCTCTCCTTTTGACATGATGGGACACTTTGTTGATTTGATTCTGGTGATGAACAGGATTTTACGTCCTCCTTCTCTTCCTCCCCTTTTCCCCTCTTTCCTTCCCTCTCTCTCCCTTCCTTCCCTCTTCCCTTCTTCCTTCCTCTCTCTTCCTCCCCTCTTCTCTTCTTCCTTCCTCTCTCTCTCTTCTTCCTCTCTTTCCCTCCCCTCTCTCTCTCTTCCTCCCCTTTTCCCTTCTTTCCTCCTCTCTTTCCCTTTCTCCTCTCTTTCCCTTCCTCCTCTCTTCCCTTCTTCCCTCCTCTCTCTCTCTTCCTCCTCTTCCCTTCTTCCTTCCTCTCTCTCTGCTCCTTCCCTCTTCTCCTCTTTCTTCCTCTCTCTCTCTTTCTCCCCTCTTATCCTCTTCCCTCCTCTTCCTCTCCATTTCTCCCCTCTTCCCTTCTTCCTTCTTCTGTCTCCCTTCCTCCCCTCTTCCCTCCTCTCTCTCCCTTCCCTTCTCTTCCCTTCTTCCCTCCCCTCTCTCCCTTCCCTTCTCTTCCCTTCTTCCCTCCCCTCTCTCCCTTCCTCCCCTCTTCCCTCCTCTCTCTGTCATTCTTCTTCCCCTTACACTCTCCCTCCTTCCCTCCTTCCCTCCTCTTTTTTTCACATGGAAAACCAAATCCTTCTGCTCTTTAAATGCTCTTTAAAGCTCCACATTTCACTTCTCTTCTCTTTAATTGTCTCCCCCCCCCAAACCTCTCCCTTGACGATCCCATAGGCGTTGCCATGGCTCCCTCTCCCGTCCACCCGTCCCTCCTGTCAATCTGGGAGTATCTGGTCACAATCTACGTACTCTGTCTTCCCCCAACTCGCCGCGCTCGCGCCCACCCGAGCTTCTGTACTTTCTGCAGGTTGGCTCGGATTTTCCATACAACCTCTTCTCCAAGATAACCTCGGTTTTCTCGCTTTCGTATTTTTGTTTGTTTTAGCTCTCGCTCTCTCTCTCCCTCTCTCTCCCTCTCCCTCTCTATATATATATATATATAAATATATATATATATATATATATGTATATATATATATATATATATATATATATATATATATATATATATATATATATATATATATCTCCCCCCTCTCTCTGTCTCTCTCTATCTCCCTCTTTCTCTCTCTCTATCTCGTTCTCCCGCTCTCTTTCTCTCTCTGTCTCTCCCTATCTAATTATCTCTCTCGCTCACTCGCTCTCTCTCTCTATCTATCTATCTAATTCTCTCTCTCTCTTTCTCTATCTCTCTCCATCTCTCTAATTATCTCTCTCTTTCTCGCTCGCTCGCTCTCTCTTTCTCTGTCTCTCTAATTATCTCTCTCTCTATCTCTATCTAATTATCTCTCTCCATCTCTGTCGCTCCGCGGCCTTCCGCGTTGATATTATTCCTGAGGAACATCTGAGTGGACCCCCCCCCACTCCCCCTGTCCCCCTCTCCCCCTCTCCCGCACCTGGCCCTTGATTGGCACTCTAAGAACTCACCCTTCGGGAAGTCGTGGGGGGGGGAAGGTTACGGGGGGTTAGGGGGAGAGGGGGGAAGGGGGGGGAGGTCGGAGATGATGATGACTCGTTTTCCAGATCACCAGAAGAAACTCCAGTGAAGAAAGACTCGCTTTTTCGGATGTTTATGTAGGGTTTCCTCCTCTTCTTCCTCCTCTTCTTCCTACTCCTCTTCTTCCTCGTCCTCAGCCTCTTCCTCCTTTTCCTCCTCTTCTTATTCTTCCTACTCTTCCTCCTCTTCCTCGTCCTCTTCCTCCTTTCCCTCCTCTTCCTATTCTTCCTCTTCCTCCTCTTTCTCGTCCTCTTCTTCCTTTTCCTACTCTTCTTCCTCCTCCTCCTTTTCCTCTTCTTCCTTCTTCTGATTTTCCTCCTACATGATCGTGAGGACCCACCCTGTGGGGGTTTGGACGAAGTTTTTCGAAATAATGCCGTGACTCTCAAACATTTACAGAAGTTCTCCCTCCCC
>NC_134792.1:63505744-63508244 GCF_046742065.1 Oratosquilla oratoria
ATCTATCTATCTATCTATCTATCTCTCTATCTCTCTCCATGCCCTCCTTGGCCCAACCCCCATCAAATTCCCCCCCTCCTGTCCCCCCCCCAGCCACCTTCTCCCCCGCCTTCTTCCTTCCCCCACCTCCTCCCTCTCCCCCACCTCCCTCTCCCCACCTCCCTCTCCCACCTTCCTTTCTCCCTCAACCCCCCTGTCCCCACCTTCTTCCCCCCATTCCCCCCATCTCCCATCCCTGCTTCCTCCCTCTCCCCTTCCATCCCATCTCCCCCACCTTCCCCTCTCCCCACATCCACTTTTGCCTCCAACCTCCCCCTGCCCCCCATCTCCCCCAGTCCCCTTCCCCCCCCCAGTTCACCTGATGCAGAAATCCCGCTTCTACCACAAAGCCCTCCCCAATCCCAATCCCCCCTCCCATCGCCCAATCCCCCTTTTATCTCCCCAGGACTAAATCCCCCTACATCCACACCCTCTTGCACATACACACACACACACGCATACACGCGCGCGCGCGCTCGCTAGGCATTTCCGGTCCATTCCCCTCCCCCCTCTTCCCCCTTCCCCCTCCCCCTTTCCCCTCCTCCCCTCCCCCTCTTCCCCCTCCCCTTCCCCCTCCCCCTCCTCCCCCCTTCCCCTCCTCCTTTCCCCTCCTCCCCTCTCCCCTTCTCTTTCCTCCTCCCTTTGCCCTCCTCCCCCTTCTCCCCTCTCCTCCCCTCCTCCCCTCTCCTCCTCCCCCTTTCCCCCTCCTCCTCCTCCCTCCCACCACCACCACGCCCATCACCACGACACCCAAACTCCTTCCACTTGACAATGTTATTCTTTCACGTTAACCTCCTCCTCCTCCTCTTATTCCATCCCCTCATCTTCCTCCTCCCTCTTCCTCCACCTAATTCTCCATCTATACCTGCCCCTCCTTTCTCCCTCTTCACCCGCGTCCGCATCCTCCTTTACTTACTCCTCTTCAATTTACGCCTCCTCAACCTCTTCCTCCTCCTCCTCCTCCTCCTCCTCCTCCTCCTCCTCCTCTTCCTCCTCCTCAACCTCTTCCTCCTCCTCAACCTCCTCCTCCTCCTGCTCCTCTTTCTCCTCTTCCTCTCTTTTATCTTCCTCTTCTTCCTCTCTCCTCCTTTCAACCTTTATTTTTCGATCCCCCATCCGCGCAGTAATTGCTCCCCCTCCCTCCCTCCCTCTCCTTCCTTCCCTCCCAAATTTGCTCCCTATTTCCTCCCCCTAATTCCTCCCCCTAATTCCTTCCCCTAATTCCTCCCCCTAATTCCTCTTCCCCCTAATTCCTCCTCCTCCTCCTCCTCCTCCTCCTCCTCCTCTTCCTCTTCTTTGTTCTTCGTTGTATTAATGTTTCCCTCCTACAGTAAGTTTTCTTCTTCTCTTCCTCATTGATTGGCTCCGTCTCTTCACCTCCACTCCCTCCTCCACCCCCACCTCCACCACCTCCTACACTCCTCCTCAACCTCCTCCATCTCCTACCATCTTCACATAGCTCCTTTTGCTCCAACATTCTTCGTCTTTCTTCTGATCTTCGTCCTATTTATCTTTCTTCTTCTTCTTCTTCTTCTTCTTCTTCTTCTTCTTCGTCTTCTTCTTCGTCCTTCTTCTTCTTCTTCTTCTTCGTCTTCTTCTTCGTCTTCCTCGTCTTCTTCTTCTTCTTCTTCTTCTTCTTCGTCTTCCTCGTCTTCTTCTTCGTCTTCTTCTTCTTCTTCTTCTTCTTCTTCTTCTTCTTCTTCTTCTCCTCCTCCTCCTGCTCATCCTTCTCTTCCTCTTCCTTCCTAATCCTCTTCTTCCTCTTCCTGCTCCTCCACCTCTTCCTCTTCTTTCTCCTCCTTCCTCGGTTCTCTTCCTCTTCTTACACCTCCTACTACTCTTCCACCGCCTCCTCTTCCTCCTCTTCCTCTTCCATCCTCCTCCTCTTCCTCCTCTTACACTTCTTACTCCTGGACCTCCTCCTCTTACACCTCCTACTACTCCTCCACCGCCTCCTCTTCCTCCTCTTCCTCTTCCTTTCTCCTCCTCTTCCTCCTCTTATACCTCCTACTACTCCTCCACCTCCTCCTCCTCCTCCTCCTCCTCCTCCTCCTCTTTCTTCCCAATCCTATTCCTCCTCTTACACTTCCTATCTCTCCACCTCCTCCTCCACCTCCTCCCCCTCCTCCTCTACATCCTCTTCCGCCTTCCATGTCCCCTCCTCTGCCGGGGTGGGGTGGTGGGGGGAAGAAGGGTGGGGGGGAAGGAAGGGGGGAAGGGGGAGAAGGGGGAAGGGAAGGGGGAGAAGGGGGGGAGGGGGAGGGAGGCCTGTCGGATCCCGCTTAGGTCCACTCCCTTCCCATCCCCCTTGAGGATTACGTTCCCATTAGAGCTCCTCCTCTAAACGGGTTACCCTTGACCAGTGCTCTTCTTTATCCCTGTTCCCCTGGGGGGCGGGGCGGCGTCCCCCTAGAGCCTCCCGAGAGTGATGGGGAGGGGTTTCCTCCCCCCCACACATACA
>NC_134792.1:63510744-63513244 GCF_046742065.1 Oratosquilla oratoria
CACACACACACACGTACACACACATGTACACACACACATACACACATGTACACAAACACACACACACATGTACACACACACGCATACACACACACACACACACACACACGTACACAAACGCAAACACCTACACACACACACACACACACACACACACACACACACACACACACACACACACATGTACACACACACACACACACACACACACACACACACACACACACATACACACACACACACTTGTACACAAACACACACATGTACATACATACACACACACACACATACATACACAAATACACAAACATGTACACACACACACACACACACACACACACACACACACACACACACAAGCACACGCACACACACACGCACACACATACACACACCTACACACATACACACACGCACACACATACACACACACATGTACACAAACACACACACACACATATATACACACAGTCTCTCTATCTGTCCGACGCTGTCAAACGTGCTCAAAGCGATAGAGACGCAACAGTTGCAATTGCCTGTGTTCTCTCTCTCTCTCTCTCTATCTATCTATCTATCTCTCTCTCTCTCTGTCTCTCTCTCTCTCTCTCTCTCTCTCTCTCTCTCTCTCTCTCTCTCTCTCTCTCTCTCTCTCTCTCTGTCTCTCGTTTCGACTCGCTCCCTGTGGCAGTGGGTCGTGTTTCAGCCCTTCTCCCCCGCCGACGCCTTTCATCCCTAATTCCTCGCTACAGCTCAATATCCACGCCGCTGTCGCCAAGGCGAGACACTGCGGGCCTTTCAGCGCCTTCTGGTGTATTCTGTCTCCATGTGCCTTCCTCCTCCTCCTCCTCCTCCTCCTCCTCCTCCTCCTCCTCCTCCTCCTCCTCATCATCATCATCATCATCATCATCATCATCCTCCTCCTCCTCCTCCTCCTCCTCCTCCTCCTCCTCCTCCTCCTCCTCCTCCTCCTTCCTCCTCCTTATCCTTGTCCTTGCCTTCCTCCTTGTCAATTTCCTCGTCCTCCTCCTCCTCTTCTTCCTTCTTTTCCCTTCCATCGTCACAGCCACCACGCAATCCCCCCTCTTCTTCATCCTCTTCTTCCTTAATTATACAAAATTCGCCCTCTTCTTCTTCCTCCTCCTTCTCTTCCTCCTCCTCCTCCTCCTCCTCCTCTTCCTCCTCCTCCTCCTGCTTCTCCTTTCCGTGGTGCTGTCTTTAATTCTCACCTTTTGTGTCCGGTCGCCATTTGCACGCTGCTGGATCATTATCACCAAAGTACTTCTTGGAATCACCTCTTTGTGCTCTTGTCCCCCCCCACCCCACCACCTCACGAAACACACACACACACACACACACACACACACACACACACACACACACACACACACACACACACACACACACACAACGGTCCGGGTTCGAATCCCGCCCAGGGCTGAAATAATTTTAGTATCGATGCTCTGCGGGTTGTTACTCCAAATCTGGTGGGCGGGGAGTAGGGTGTGTGTGTGTAAGGTCACAGCATTACCCATAGATTGGTCATATGTGAGCTCTGAGCTCTCTTCTGGGAGGGAAATAGCTGTCGATCGCGAGTCCAACACGTGATCCAAGACCGTGATTAATCACACACACGCAACTCTTTGTCTTCAGACTCTTGACCCTCAGATTTTTCCTCCATCTTTCCCCCTCCCTCTCTCCCCCTTTCCCCCTCCCCCTCTTCCCCCTCTCCCTCCCCCCCCCCTTTCTCCCCCGAGAATAATTTTTGTACTGAGGTTTCCAGAATTTCTTGTTTCACTCCCTCTAATCTCCTCGTCAACTCCAACTCCCCCATCAATCTGTCTTATCCCACATCCTCCACCTTTCTACTCCCCCCTCCCCTCCTCCACCCAACCCCTCCATTCCTCCTCCTCTTCCGTTCATCCCTCTTCTCACCTCTGGTTTGATGAGGGTCTGTCTATATTTTATTATGGTTAACGGTAAGTGATTATGGTCGGGTGGGGGGAGGAGGGGAGAGGAGGGTGGGGGAAGGGGGGAGGGCAGGGGGAGGGGGAGGGGAGGAGGGCAAGGAGAAGAGGAGGGGAGGGCGGGGAGGAGGAGAGGAGGAGTGAGGAGGGGAGGGGAAGGATGGCAGGGGAGAGCGGTGGGGAGGAAGGTAGGGGAGAATTGTCGAAAGGGGGATGGGTTGGTCAGGTGGGAAGCATATAATCATGAAACACACTTGGATTCGAACCTTCCCCTCCCCCTCCCCCCGCCACTCCTCATACTCCCCCCTCTCCCCCTCTCCCCCCTCTCCCCCTCTCCCCCCTCTCTTCCCTCACCCCCCTCTCCCTGACCCCAAAATGCAAAAAGACACTAGACAACGTTCCTATCTTCATCAAACGTTTCCGTCCTCATCAAACGTTCTCATCTTCAAACGTTTTAATAAGCGCCGTGTGAACGGGCACGGTACATACACGAACACGTGTATATTTGTGTACACAAAGCGAGCGAGAACAATGCG
>NC_134792.1:63515744-63523244 GCF_046742065.1 Oratosquilla oratoria
CTAGACCAACTTCAATCTAACTTATTTCTCATTACCGTGGGTTCATAATTAAGTCCACAAGGACCAATAGGTCTCCTTCTGTTTGTATCTTCTTTGTATTCCTTTGCGTACCTTGTACGTATATGTACTGTATACAGCATGGTATCCGGCGAGTTTGTCTAAAACAATTTGTCTAAAGTACAATTTGTCTAAAACAATTTGTCTAAAACAATTTGTCTAAAGTACAATTCATCTATAAACAATTTGTCTAAAATACAGTTTGTCTAAAAAAAAAAGACTGGAAAATAATATTTTTCCAATTTTAGATATTTCTTTCTTTATTCAGATCTGAATCGTTTACATTAACTTTATAAAGGTTAAAAACATAATTAATTCATGTAAAGCAGATTTATTTTTATGTTAGGCTTAATTTTATTTTATTTATTCAGATCTGAATCGAATGTTAGGCTTATTTCCATTTTATTTATTCAGATCTGAATCGAATGCGATTGTTTTTAAAAGAAATATTTTTCTAAGCAATACGTTTACCTTAACTTTATGAAGGTCAGAAACATAATTAATTCATGCAAAGCAGATTTATATTTATGTTAAGTTTATTTCCATTCTAATTTCACTTTTACAGAAAGAACAAAGCTTCAACAAGGTTCAGAATGAACAGTATGTTGGTGGGATAGAGCCAGAATTACCTAGACACTGCAAAACGCATAAAATGACTTGTTCAGGCTTTCGATCCAAATAATATTATTGATTACGTCCGGAGGATTGCCCACAACCTTTCTTTCTAACTAAGAAAGAAGTCTTTTTAGTAGATAGTATATTTTAATAAAGCTGTAATTGTGTTGATAAATTTAGAATGTCTAAATAAAGTTACATAGACACTTCGATCCTAATAATATTATTGGTTACATCCGCGGGGTTGGCCACAACCTTTCTTTCTGACTATGAAAAAACTCTTTTTAGTAGATGGTATATTTGAATAAAGCTGTAATTGTGTTGATAAATTTAATTTGTCTTCATAAAGTTTTATTGTCAATAAATTTTGAATGAAAACCAAAGTGTACTTTATTAATAAATTATAAATTAGATCTACCAATTTCTCAGTCTCTTTTCTTTAGACAAACTGTATTTTAGACAAATTGTTTATAGATGAATTGTACTTTAGACAAGTTGTTTTAGACAAATGGTTTTAGACAAATTGATTTAGACAAATTGTTTTAGACAAACTCGCCTACACCCATACAGCATAGATATTCGTATATGCAGTGTGTGTATACATGTATAAACGTTGTGTGTGAGTTCCTTGTGATTTTGCTGAGGGGTGCAATTATCATCACCTGGCCATGTCTATAAATATGTGTGTGGACTGGTTTCTTTGCTGTTATTTATTTAATCTAATTTTATCTTATTTTATTTTAATTTATCTTATTTCATTTTTGGGGGGTGACTGGGAAGATTATGCCACAATATATATCACAAGGAATAAAGGATTTAATTTATTTACTAGGTTATTTATTTATTTATTTATTCATTTATTCATCTGTTTATTTGTTTAGTGATCTGTTTATTTATTTATTTGTTTGTCTTTTTGTTTATTCTATTTGTTTGCTTATTTATCTAGATTTTTATTAGTTATCCACTAATTTGTATAATTTCCCATGATGCAATGATTTTCTCTCTCTCTCTCTATCTCTCTCTCTCTCTCTCTCTCTCTCTCTCTCTCTCTCTCTCTCTCTCTCTCTCTCTCTCTCTCTCTCTCTCTCTCTCTCTCTTTCTCTCTGTCAGTGCAATTGAATTGAATTTCAGTTTTGTTCCTTCAAGAATAAGGAAAAAAGGAAACATTAATTTCGAAGATTTCTCTATTGCGGAAGAAATGATAACATTTTTTCCTTTACGTGGGAGCCTTTGAGCTGCTGCGTCTTGGGCATCAAAATTAATTCGGAAACAGAAGACCCTACGTCAAGCTGACATCAATGTGCCAATTGATGAAGGTCCGATTTCCTTCCCCCGTTTTCTTTTCGTTTATTCGTTCATTTGTTTTATTCAGTCATATGTTTATTCGTTTTGTTCGGTTATTTATATTATTTGTTTTGTTCTGTCATTTATTTATTCGTTTGTTTTATTGTTATTTATTTATTCATTTGTTTTATTCAGTCATTTATTCATTCATTTGTTTTATTCAGTCATTTATTTATCCATTTGTTATATTCAGTCATTTATTTATTCATTTGTTTTACTCAGTCATTTATTTTTTCATTTGTTTTATTCAGTCATTTATTCTTTCATTTATATTCATTTACTCATTGTTTTGTTTGTTTATTATTCATTTGTTTAGTGTTTATTTATTCAGTTTATTACCTCAATTAATTATTTATTTGTTATATTTGTTTGGTTATTTGTTTGTTTATTTGTTTTATTTATTTACTTTTTTTAATTCGAGGATTGATCAAGGAGAGTACCCATCGCTTGTTAAAGAATCTCTCTCTCTCTCTCTCTCTCTCTCTCTCTCTCTCTCTCTCTCTCTCTCTCTCTCTCTCTCTCTCTCTCTCTCTCTCTCTCTTTTACCTAAGCTTTCCCACTTTGAAGGGGCTCATATAATCTGCGCCATTTTAATCAGAGATGGAAGTTAAGTCCCTCACACAGGAGTTTTGCGAAAGAGATTAAGTGACGCCAACGCTTGCTTCTTTTCACCCCCCCATATATATATATATATATATATATATATATATATATATATATATATATATATATATATATATATATATTTTATATATTTATATATATATTTGTATTGGCTCAAAATGTAGTTGAGAACTACTTAGCTAAGTGAAACAACTCTGAAATAATCTTGGAAACATCTTGTTCCATTCTTGGCAGTCGAGTGCGCGAGTATGAAAAGCTCTTCAGAGGAAAACGAGGAAATCCACTTCACTTAGGAGAAGGACCGCATAACGAAAACTTATAAATGAATAAAACAAACGAAATAAATAAAGATAAGACGATGAATATGCTTGCGTTTATATTTGAATTTAAGTAAATATATTTTGATCGTTGGTTGTGTCTGTAGAAATCTGTTATGTCGAGTAAAAATTCAAATTTAATTCAAATATGAAAAACACCACATGGCAAAAATAAGTAAATAAATAAACAAACGATTAAGCAATTAAATGAAGATAAGATGGAGAATATATCTGCGGTTATTTGAATTTAAGTAAATATATTTTGAGCGTTGGTTGTGCCTGTAGAAATCTGTTTTGTCGAGCGAAAATTGAAATTTCATACAAATACGCAAAGCACCCCTTCGCGAAAACAAATAAATAAATAAACAAACGAACAAACAAATGAATAAATAAATGAATAAATAGAGATAAGGTGGAGGATATGTCGGCGTATATTTGAATTTGAGTAAATATATTTGGATCAGCCATTGTAGACGTTTCAGAAATCTGCAATGTCGAGCGAAAACTGACAAATTGCATGCTAGGCGGAGTCATGTTCAAAATTATTTGAACCACTCTAGTTTTCCGTGTTCAATATATTACCCCGCTTGTTCAGTATTTGTACATCATTTCTGAGCGCTACAGTTTATTTTCTTGTATGGAAAAATACACACAAAACTCCAACATGCGTTCTATTTGCAAACTGATGATTATAATTTTTAGATTAAATTCCCACAGAGAGGCTTTCCCCCCACAGCTGAACAAAAGCCCCTGGTGGCAATGGATTTTTTTAATATCTTGTGCTGGGGAACAAGAACACCAACACCGAGTTCCCTTGTATTGTATAAGGGACGAAAAAATGGGGCGGAGTAAGGGGGACTAGGACCCTTTGTGTGTGTGTGTGTGTGTGTGTGTGTGTGTGTGTGTGTGTGTGTGTGTGTGTGTGTGTGTGTGTGTGTGTGTGTGTGTGTGTGTGTGTGTGTGTTTCAAGCTGGTCTTGGATCACGTGTAGGACTCGTAATCGACGACTATTACCCTCCCGGATAAGAGGTCAGAGTTCATATATGCCCGATCTATGGGTAATGTGACCTTATAAACACATACACACCCAACTCCTTGCCCACAAGAGTTGAGGTGCCGGCTCGCAGTGCGGCGATTCTGAAATTATCTCAGCTCTGGACGGGAACCGAACTGGGACTGCCAGATTAGTGGTTGCGAGCGATACCACTGCGCCGCCGACCCGTGTGTGTGTGTGATTGTGTGTAATCCCAGGTAAAACGAGGCCAAAATGCTACACATTCGTGCGATCAGCCCATCCATCAGGTGAACGAGACCAAAATGCTACACATTCGTGCGATCAGCCCATCGATCAGGTGAACGAGACCAAAGTGTTATACATTCGTGTGATCAGCCCATCGATAAGGTGAACGAGGACAAAGTGTTATACATTCGTGCGATCAGCCCATTGATCAGGTGAACGAAGGCCTCAGTGTATGTATGTATGCATTCGGGGATTTCTTTCCTGTGGCTGACAAGGTTATTGCCCACTTCGGCCCCAACTGGTCCCGATATTGGACCAGTTGGGCTCCCGAGGTCCCAAATGGAAAACAAGAGTAGGACTCAAATTTCCCAAGAGGGAGAGGAATGCCAATGGCTCTCTCTCTCTCTCTCTCTCTCTCTCTCTCTCTCTCTCTCTCTCTCTCTCTCTCTCTCTCTCTCTCTCTCTCTCTCTTCTTCTCTCTCTCTCTTGCTAATTCTTTCGTTCTGTTTTTCTCTTTCTCTCCTCTCGCTTTCTTTTTATCTCCCTTTCTTTCTTCTCTCTCTCTCTCTGTCTGTCTCTCTATCTCTCTCTCTCTCTCTCTCTCTCTCTCTCTCTCTCTCTCCCTCTCTCTCTATGCTTAATATCCAATTATTACGATTAATTACAGATCTGATGGCGTAATCACTCTCAGTGTTGTCAAATGGATGTCAGTGTTCACCTAATATGTATCCCCCCTCTGTTCTCGGAATGGGAGGGGATTGCCCTCCCCTCCCACCCGCTGATTAAAATCACCAGGCGGCGACCAGAACAAAATACACAAAGGTCAATGTCATCCATTGCGACTTTGTAACTCCTCGTTGAGCCTCGTCGAGGGACATTGTACAGGAAATGGATATCCTTTTTTTTTTTCTTCTTCTTCTTTTTCTGTGACTCATTTGCTTCTCTTTCGCCCTCTAGAAAAATGAAAATGTTGTAGATTATGTACATATTTGAAATAAGTTCGTAGATGTATATAAATATAAAGCAAATGAGTTATATCTCCAGGTCAAATTGATATGAAAAATGGCGACGCAATATGGTACATTTTCATCACACATTTCTATGGGTCTATATATGATTTGAAATAAATTCCAAGTCACATATTACAAGTACCAATTTCTATAGGTCTACATTTTAATCAGAAACAAAAGTTGATATTAAAAATTACAATAAATATATAAATACTCCACGCTTTGTCATGTTTTCACCCCAAAACATCGCTGTTCATGCTAAAGAACCTTTCCCCCTTATTAAGGGTTGGCCTAGTCAAGGCACACACCCACTCCCACACCCATCCCATACCCATTCGTCGCCTCTTCACCCCATTCCCATTTTAGCGCCCCGTGGATGAAGAGTCATCCCTTGCCCCGACACACTTCTCGGGGTCAGAAACAGTCCAACAAGACACAGCGGCTTTGTACCTTGTTTATTTTCATGCGGCGAGTCAAATCTGTCGCCTTGGAGTGTTAGACTCCGTACAATACGAACCTGAGCTTGATCCCCTAGTACGTAGGGCAAAGGAGCCTGTCTCTGTCGCAGAGAAACACCTTATGGTTTAAGATTTTACTTCCTCGTTTGAGCTAATACGAAAGTGTGAAAGCAGACAGCATGAACCTAATCATATCTAACCTAACCATCCTATTAATATGTATCTAAAGTGTACCAGCGTTACAAATACAAAAAAGAAAACGCTTAGTTCATATTTAGAAAGGAATTGTCTGGTGCTAGTGGTGGTGGTAGTGGTAGTGGTAGTGGTAGTGGGAAGGACGAAATGGAGTAGTTAACGAGCTCGTTAAGTGTAGCAGCTTCAGTATCGGAGAATGCCAATGACGTCAGAGCAAGAATGTGATGACGTCATAGAAATGGTAACAGAAATAGACCATGTCGGCAAGTAATAGGGGTAGTAGGAGTAGTAGTAGTAGTAGTAGTAGTAGTAGTAGTAGTATCAGTAAGTGGGCTACTGGTGTCAAAGCAACGCTGTTGGCAGTGTTGGAAGATCCAGTGACGACGGTGGGCAAGGGCTCTGGGACTGACAACGTAATGACGGGTGTTGGTGTTGGTGATGAAAGATGGTGTCAAAGACTGTAATGATTCTGCCTTGTGAAGGAGGGAGGGAGGGAGAGCGGTGGTGATGGAGGAGGAGGAAGAGGAGGAGGAGGAAGAGGAAGAGGAGGAGGGGAGAGCGATGAGTTAAAGAGGAAAGTATTAAAGGTACGAGCCCCAACATTGCTGATGTGCACAGATTTTGCGCCGACCACAGCCGCCTCCACAGCCGCCGCCACAGCCGCCTTCACAGCCACAGCCCCGTCAGAACTCAATTTCTGCAACTCTGCGCAAATTAAGAACTCAAGCCATTGCGCATGCGCGTCTAGACATTTCAGTGATATGTGAATACAGTTTCGTAGAATACTAGAATACTCGTAGAGTAATCCCCTCACTAGACAAGGAGCGTCGCAGAGTTGAATGAAATAGCTAGGCGACAACAGGCAGAATGATATAATAAGCAGGGGGGCTTGTCAACAGGAGACCTTTTGGTCCATAACAGGGCTGTGGTGACTGAATAAAGGCTTGGAAAAAGTCAACAAAATAATGGAAGAATTTATGTGTTCATTTATTTACGTGTTTATGTAGTTTTGTATTTCGTTTAATTGTTTAACTTTTCAGCCAGTACCTGCTCAACGAGGTGTCTTGGCATGACAGCCTTTGTCGGAACTCGGGAACTCAAGATCGACCACCTGTACTGCCGTCACGAGTTTACTTTCTTGTGGGGCTCGAACCGCCTCCCATCTAGCTTCTCACTTCTAGACGGAAATGCTCGAATCCACTCCACTTGATCTGGCCAGCGACAGAGGATTTCAGTCAGCTGTACAGTGGCCCCACGGTGGCGGTGAAGTTAAAACACCTGTTTCTTGCGATTGCCTTAAGGAGAAGTTTCCCATGTCCACAGACTAAGCGATTGGGAATGTTGTTTCAACTTTCTTTTCGATCAAAGATACACCCTTGTTTGTTCGCCCTCTGTCAATCCGTTGTCCCAGGTCTCTCTTGTAACAGACCCTCGCCCTCGGGTAACCGGCCACGGCCACATGATTAGGTAGCGTCAAATGAGGTGAGTTCGTTCAATGTGGAGCGGTTTTTTGCTCCCTTAGTACTACTTATGTGTGAATCCCACGGCGCGAGGTTCCTGACCTCCATTTGAATAAAATTGCCTGGAGGCATTCAGGACAAAATCCCCAAAGGCTTCACCGAAGCCAAATGGTCAAACTA
>NC_134792.1:63533244-63535744 GCF_046742065.1 Oratosquilla oratoria
CAACAATAAGAATGGGAGGAAAGAGAGGGATTGGAAGAAAATTAATATAAAGGAAAAAAAAGAAAAGAGAGGAAGATTACGAAGCAGAAGAGGGAGAGAACGAAGAAAAAAAAAAAAAGAAAAAAGAGGAGAGAGCTGGTAAATGAGGAGGAATACGAAGCAGATGGGGAAAAAAGAGGAGGAAAATAAATAGTAATAAAGAGGAAAAAAGAACTAAAGAGGGCAGAGCATAAAACAAAGAATGAACATTAGATAAAAAAAAAAAGAGAGAGAGAGAGAGAGGTATGAAAAATTCGACGAAGATCGAAGAGCAGGGGTTGGAAGTGGCCTAGGAGGAGGTGGAAGAGTGGAGGAGGAGGAGGAGGAGGAGGAGGAGGAGGGGGAGGAAAAGTGGAGGGAGAGAGTTTGAGGAAGATCAAATCCAAGAGAATGTTAGCACCATTCACCTGGCTAAAAAAAAAAAAAAAAAAAAAAAAAAAAAAAAAAAAAATTTTGTACCTATAGGGGCGACCCCTCGCCTGAAGGTCTTTCTGGTCGACCGGGACCCTTCCTTCAGGAGCCTGCCGCTTCAGCTGAACAAAATCGCCTGTCCTTAGTAAGAATAAAAACAATGAAGTGCGTCAATGCGTTCAAAAAGGGTTCTGTGTTGAGAAATGGAAAGAAAGAAAAAAAAATAAAAGAAAAAGAAAAAATAATGGGAGGTGGTGGATGGGAGGAGGAGGGGGAGTGCGAGAAAGAGGATCTTCGAGATCAAAAGAAGCAAATGTCGAAATTTATATCAATGAAATTCGTCTTAACGAAATTTCAAGTTTCGAAGGAAAGCCGAAGAAGAGGAGGAGGAGGAGGAGGATGTGGGGGAAGTTTAGGAAGAATAAGAAGAGGAGGACGGAGGGGGAGTTCAGGAGGAAGAAGAGGAGGAGAAGGAGGAGGAGGAGGATGCGGAGGAAGTTTAGGAAGAAGAGGAGGAGGAGGAGGAGGAGGAGGAAAAGTTCAGGAGGAGGAGAACTATAGAGTAAGAGACAGGACTTCAACCTAACACGCTGAAGAGGAAGAGGAGGACGAGGGTGAAGAGTTGGGGAGGACGAGGAGGAAAAGGAGGAGGAGGAGGAAAAGAAAGAGTTAAGAGTAGGAAGAGGTGTAGGGGAAAAGGAGGTGGAGGAGGAGGAAAAGGAGGAGGAGGAAAAGAAGGAGGAGGAGGAGAAAAAGGAAGAGTAAAGAGTAGGAGGAAAAGAAGGAGGAGGAGGAGGAGGAGGAAAAGGAAGAGTAAAGAGTGGGAGGAAAAGAAGGAGGAGGAGGAGGAGAAGGAGGAAAAGGAAGAGTAAATAGTAGGAGGATATATAATGGGAAAAGGAGGAGGAGGAGGAAAAGGAAGAGTAAAGAGTAGGAGGAGGTGTAATAGAGAAAGGAGGAGGAAAAGGAAGAGTAAAGAGTAGGAGGAAGTGTAGGAGGAAAAGAAGGAGGAGGAGGAGGAGGAGGAAAAGGAAGAGTAAAGAGTAGGAGGAGGTGTAATAGAAAAAGGAGGAGGAAAAGGAAGAGTAAAGAGTAGAAGGAGGAGGAGGAGGAAAAGAAGGAGGAGGAGGAGGAGGAGGAAGAGGAGGAGGAGGAAAAGGAGGAGTAAAGAGTAGGAGGTGTATGAAGTAAAGAAGGAGGAGGAGGAGGAGGAGGAAGAGTAAAGAGTAGGAGGAGGAGGAGGATAAAAATGAGGAAGAGGAGGAGGAGGAGGAGGAGGAGGAAGAGTATAGAGTATGAGGAGGAGGTGTATGAAGTAAAAAAGGAGGAGGAGGAGGAAGAAGAGGAGGAGGAAAAAGAGGAAGAGGAGAGGGAGGAGGAGGAGGGAGAAGATAAAGGGAAGGAGGAGGGGGGAGAAAAGGAAGAGGAGAGGAGGAGGAAGAGGACGGTGAGGAGGCGGTGGGAGGAGGAGGAGGAGAGTAAAGTGGGAGGAGAGGATAATGAGGAAGAGGAGGAGGAGGAGGAGGAAGAGGAGGAGTAAAGAGTAGGAGGTGTATGAAGTAAAGAAGGAGGGGGAGGAGGAGGAAGAGTAAAGAGTGGGAGGAGGAGGAGGATAAAAATGAGGAAGAGGAGGAGGAGGAGGAAGAAGAGTAAAGAGTAGGTGTATGAAGTAAAAAAGGAGGAGGAGGAGGAAGAAGAGTAAAGAGTAGGAGGAGGAGGAGGAGGATAAAAATGAGGAAGAGGAGGAGGAGGAGGAGGAGGAGGAAAAAGAGGAGGAGTAAAGAGCAGGAGATAGTGCCTGAGCCTCGGACGACTCCGTTGAAGCCCGGAAGCCGGAACGAGAAAATATAAAATGAGGCGAAGAGAGAAAGAGAGAGCTAAAGAAAAAGAGAGCGAACAGCTGACCACGGAAAGAGGAAGGAGGCTCTTATGGAACCCTGAAGAGCTCTTACTTCTCTCAAGAATGGAACTGAATCGTCTGTCATAGATCTGTTGAGATTTCTCTCTTGTCCCGTAAGGTGGGAAGGTAATTTGTTGTTTGTTTGTTTTA
>NC_134792.1:63543244-63553244 GCF_046742065.1 Oratosquilla oratoria
CTGAAAGAAATTTTGAGAGAAAAATGGGTAAAGGATATGGAGAAAGAAGTTGAGTTTTAAACGAAATAAGATCCTGGAAGAGGTCAAGGAAAGGAGAGAGAGAGAGAGAGAGAGAGAGAGAGATAGAGATAGAGAGAGAGAGAAAGAGAGAGGGAGGGAAGGGGAGAGGGAGGGAGAGGGAGTAACCATGGAGAAAACCGAGGAAGATTGTCTGAGAAAAGCCTCCTACAGTATTCACACGCGCGCGCGCGCACACACACACACACACACACACACACACACACACACACACACACACACACACACACACACACAGCTACACAACTTGTGGCGCAGTTGGTAGAGTTCCCGACTGCCACTACGGAGGTCCGGGTTCGAATCCCGCTCAGGACTGAAATAATTTCAGTATCGCTGCGCTGAGGGTTGTTACTCCAACTCTCGTGAGCGGGGAGTTGGGAGTGTGTGTGCGTGTAAGGTCACAGCATTACCCATAGATCGGTCATATACGAGTTCTGAGCTCTCCTCTGGGAGGGAAATGGCTGTCTATCACGAGTCCAACACGTAATCTAAAGACCATGGTGAATCACATACATACACATCCAAATACACGCACACTCACATAACTACAATCACTCATGTTTGCTGTGTGTGTGTGTGTGTGTGTGTGTGTGTGTGTGTGTGTGTGTGTGTGTGTGTGTGTGTGTGTGTGTGTGTGTGTGTGTGTGTGTGTGTGTGTGTGTGTGTGAGTGCGTGTGCGTGTGCGTGTATGTATGTGTGTGTGTGCGTGCATGTGTATGTGTTTCTATATGTGTGTGTGTGCGTGTATGTGTGTATGCGCATTTGTTTGGTGGTAATTTCCCCCCTTTTCTTTTTTGAGGTAGGGGAGGGCAGTATAGATCTACCCTACATTAATTGAAATTCTAACTTTTTCTTGTAACTTCATCATTCCTTTCCTGGGCTTTAAAGAGAATCCAGCGGGAAGAGTTAATGTTTGTTGGTGCTGTTTACATCCCCAGGGATATATGAGAAAAGGAGTTCTAGGTATTGAAGGTGGAGAGGAAAAGCAGTCTAGTTTCCTCTCTCAGGAGGCAGCCCGTCGGGGTTGTGGAACCTGTTTTTACAAGAGGCGACTCCACATCAATTTTTTTTTTTTTTTTTTTTTTTTTTTTTTTTTTTTTTTTTTTTTTTTTTTTTTTTTTTTTTTTTTTTTTTTTTTTTTTTTTTTTTTTTTTTTTTTTTTTTAGTGGGAGGGCGCTAAGAACAACGAACCCTTTGGGGGGTCTACGGTGGTTAATAGAATAGCCCGACGGCAGGGAGATTAAAAGAAAAAGTGCCAAAGGATATTTAAGTGACTCAGAAATACTCGGTGAGATTACGTAGGAGAATGTTACTGAAAATGATGCGTTTCCATCTCATTGAGAAAATGATCTGTGATACCCCGGGATGGAGTCCATTCAGCCATCTTCTTCTCCGCATCGTGATGACTGGACACGAACCAGCTGGACTTTTCTTCTTATTCTCCGAATTATTATAACGACAGAAATTGGCGTATATTGCAGAAGCACTTACAATGGACATTTTGAGGTAAATTTGAAGATGGTGAGATTCCTTTTTTTATGGTGATAGTAATCCCTTGGGTGATTTTAATCGCCCGATGATGTACTAAACAAACACTTAACGCAGGTGATATGTTACAATCTTTTTTTATAATGCAACGCCTAATGACGTAAAAACTCCTGCTGATGACGTCATGTCGGATGTCGACGTTGTCGTGGGTTTTGAATATCAGGACGACCCCTTGCGAGGCTACAAGGACGCTCTCGGCATTTCTAGATTTTTTAAAAACACGGGGGATAAAGTCAGCGATTTCTGTCGGCGTTTTCTGTCAGACTGCTGACTTGCAGACACCGTCTCATCAAGTCAGAAGTACTTATTATCTTTCAATTTCTAGAAGATAAAATAGCTTACATAACTAGTAACTGCAGAGGCATGCCAGTACTCAGTAGCATAGTCTAATTCTTGTAGACATCTATTGCAAATAAGAATCCAAGCTATCTGGTAGCAAATCAGCTCTCTCAGTATTAAAAGTTTCTCTAGTCAAGAAATTCAAAATTTGATTAAGAATCTCACTTGTACCTGATTTGAGCAGCCTCCTTTGATCAAAAGCCAGCAAGGATATATATATATATATATATATATATATATATATATATATATATATATATATATATATATATATATGTATATATATATATATATATATATATATATATATATATATATATATATATAAACCTGAAGAGAATCGCTAGTAACAGCGAATGTCATTCACATAATTTCCAACAGTCACCCCGGGGTTCGAACCGGGGTCTTGTTCATTGCTAAACCAACACTTTACCGACTGAGCCGTGGGAGTTCTGTCGGTAAGCCGTTGGTTTAGTAATGAGCAAGACCTCTCTCTCTCTCTCTCTCTCTCTCTCTCTCTCTCTCTCTCTCTCTCTCTCTCTCTCTCTCTCTCTCTCTCTCTCTCTCTCTCTCTCTCTCTCTCTCTTTCTTGTTTTTCCTTGCCTGATCCTGTTTCTCTCTTTCTGATCCACCTCACTTCCACTGATCCTCCAACATCTCCTAATCCAGAATCCTATGGAAACTCCTTTCGTTCCAATAAACATGATAATCAACAAACCTACAAACGAACTGTCAACTCTCTTGTTCATCAACCCCAACTTTGAACGAAAAATAATATCACAAACTTTATTCCATTTAACTTGAGATGCAATTATACATCTTGAAAGTATGGATCCAGCGGCGGTTACAGTGCACTCAGTACTGATGATGTTGAAGAGAGAGTATCGAAACGTTGTATACGATAACTTATAAAAAACGGGTTTGGTAGTGTATTTTCCATCGCACATACCTCTCCATGTTACCAATTTTGAAAGGATAAAAAATACTCTCCCCCTTTTTTCATTAAGGTTTGTCCTTCTGATGTATTTTTTCTCCCTTCCCCCCAGTTTCGTACCCCCCCAACCCTAACCTTTCCACCCCAGTCTCTGAATACCTGAAATTAGTAATTGGTAACTCAACAGCCAAGAGATGCAGCTTCCTCCTCCTCTTTTTCCTCCTCATCTTCTTCCTCCTCCTCTTTTTCCTCCTCATCTTCTTCCTCCTCTTCCTCTTCCTCTTCCTTTTCCTCCTCTTCATCCTCCTCCTCCTGCACCCCTTCCTCTTCCTCCTCCTCCTCCTCCTCTTCCTCTTCCTCTTCCTTTTCCTCCTCTCCTTCCTCCTCCTTTTCCTGCACCCCCTTCCTCCTCCTCTTCCTCCTCCTCCTCCTCCTGCTCTTCCTCCTGTACCTCCTCCTGCACCTCCTTCTCCTGCACCTTCTCCTCCTTCTCCTCTTCCCATCCCCCCCTCCTCACATCTCGTCTGCCCTGACTTAGAGTCCCTCGTAACACGCTGCTTTATCGAATCTACATCAATTGGAGTCGTTCCCGCGCTCATGTAAATGTGTATCGTGTTATCTCGTGTTATCCAGTGGTATCTCATTTTCTTCCAACCCCTTCCTACTTCCTTCCTTTGATCTCTTCCGTCCTGCCAGTTCACGATTAATTCTTCCTTCCCTCTGAGAAAAGCTATTTACTCTTGGCCGATGAGCACTGACTTTACTCAGCAAATGGACTGATGTGATCTCTCTCTCTCTCTCTCTCTGTCTCTCTCTCTCTCTCTCTCTCTCTCTCTCTCTCTCTCTCTCTCTCTCTCTCTCTCTCTCTCTCTCTCTCTCTCTCTCTCTCTCTCTCTCTCTCTCTCTCTCTGTCTCTCTCTCTCTCTCTCTCTCTCTCTCTCTCTCTCTCTCTCTCTCTCTCTCTCTCTCTCTTCTCTGCTCTCCTCTTCTCTTCTCTACCCTAGCTTTCTTTTACCCCCAGCGAGACAATTTTTCATTTCACCCAACATTTTTTTAAGATTAATCTCCAGTCCTAACTGAATACTGAATAACTCTAATCCTTGGCGTTGTCACTAACGCTCTCCTAAGATAGTGATCGCTTAAAACTAATACAGTTATTATCTCATACGGGGATACTTGAGCATTCTGTCGACAGTCACCCGGTACAAGTGACACCTGCAACACCCGAAGTGATGTCAGTTGCTGGTGAAAGGTGGTGACAGCTCCACTACCGGAAGAAGAGCCCTCTGCACCATGTCGGTGTCAGCCAACTGCTTCTGCTGACTCAGCTGCTCAGGACAGCTGCTCTCGGTGCTTATTATAGCAGGAGTGATGAGGACATCGAGGCGATGGTATTCAAGAGCAGGGAGGTGGAGACAAGCTGGAGGGGAAGATGGCTCTCTGAGAGCTCGAGAGCGTCAAGAGCAGACGGGGAGAGGTATCCGGAGACGCGCTGTAGGTCCTCCGGCTCCAGAATGCGTAACTTCATCAACACAGTCATCCATTTCATTGAGGTCTTGATTGATGTCGGAGCAAATCCTTTTCGGAAACTTCCCTTCCCCACCCCCCCACCCCCCCACCCCCCACCCCGAATCAAAATGTCCGAGGTCATCCAGGACAGAAATGTGCAACTCAGACCTTTGGTCTCCGATTTTGTTGCTTTTTTTGTTGCCGATATGAGTCGGAGATGATTATCTGCAACTTTTATTGATTCGCCCACGTCGAGTCGGGTTGATAAACTTTGCTGGAGGAGCTCAGTTGGACAAATATTTTTATTATTTTGTTGAAGTACATAGCCATAGAGAAAGGCTTTAGTCCCCCTTGTTAGGGGGGTGACCGAATAAAAGAAAAACCCTTGATATTAGATTGGAGGAAAATACGAACAATCCCTCCCATTAGTCCCTTCGTTCCACCGCATTGAATCTACTTTTTCTCAGGAAACATTGTGGTGGTATTCTTGACCCCTCCCCCCCCAAGCCTAGCGCAGGGTACTAAAGTAAAATGAAGAAATGGAATCAAAACAGTGATAGAAAAGTGTGGGGAGGGGATAAGGAAGTTAATAGAAATCAAAAGTGATCAATCCTTTCTGGAAATTAGTTTTCAGTCATAAAAGAATATAGAGGTCGGGTCCATAGGGGTGTAATTCCATATGATGACGTTTATATAAATATTTGATTGAGGATTGATTCGGTAACAAAGTGAACTACTCCCTATCAGGAGGCTAGGACGATGCCCCTTACAGAGGACTTTGTAACGTGGAATTTAATGGATTATGTCCTTGGTCCAACTCGCTGGCGGCAGGGTCAAACCGCCGTCATTTCAACCTCCGTCGCAAGAAGTGACGCTCTAATCCGCCCAGACAGCGAGCATCCCCATATAGATGTTTTCATTATTATTATTATTATTATTTCTCAGTATTTAATACTTGTTTGTTTTCAAATAATAAATGATGATTGGCTGTGCATAGACTTTAATTGAGCTCTCCTCGGATATAACAAGATCATACCCTTTTGATATTGTAAGCAAACTGATTTGACTTGTTAATTTTGTACTGATTTGTCTAGTGTAGTTGTTGTTAAGGGCGTTTTGGCGTGGAAAATAACTAGTTACACGATGAAATGACTAGCAATTTGGAACATCTCTTCATGTTGCAGAACTATGAGCAACAAAATGTTGCAAGAGAAATGCGTTGGTTAATCGTGCAATCGACGTAAGGAAATAAAGGGTCTAATATACCCGCCATTGTTGTTGTTTAAACTCGAGACTGCCAACAGATGGCGTTGTCGGCTTTTTATTTTTATTTTTTATTTTTTATTCATCTTATTTTTATTTTGTTGTATTATTTATTTATCTATTTATTTATTAATTTATTTATTTTATTCTCTTTCATTTTATCTTATGATATATATATATATATTATATATATATATATATATATATATATTTTTTTTTTTTTTTTTTTTTTTTTTTTTTCTTTCGCAACCCCCGTTTGACCACCAAGGGACTTTAGTCGCTGTTAAACGTCTCCTGGGGTGAGCATCACATCAGTCATACTGGAATTAATGATGAGAATACAGAGATGGCTTAATAGAGGCTGTTATGTTTTTATTGTGAATGGATGATGTTGGGGTGGAGTGGAGTGGGGTGGGGTGGAATGGGGTGGCGAGTGAACCACAACAAAAAACCGCGAATAGAGGTGGCGTCACACTAGGCATTTCTCGCTAGCATGTTATTTGCTTTTGCTATTTGGTTTGGCTAGAAACGACTTCGTAGAGTGAGAAGGTGAACGACGAACTAAGAAAAGTTAAACCTAGAATACGAATGTTAGACACATTCTTGAAATGTTCTTACGGAAATCATTTGTCCGATTCTCGTTTATTATTAGTTATATGTTAGTTTATTATTATTTACTATTTACCTGTTTGTTTATCATTTAACTATACCTATGCATTTATTTATGTATTTTATTTGTTATTTACATTATTATAGTTTTTATTTATTAATTTATTATTATTATGATTTTTTTTCGCATCCGACCTAGATATGGACCAAAAGGTCTCCTGTTTGCATGCTCCGCCTTTGTAATCCTTTGTAGAATATCGTAACCGAAGTAGTTTCTACTCAAAAGCAAGTAGCAAAAGCAACTAGCAAGCTAACCTAGTGTGCCGCCATATCACAGGTCACGCGTGAAGAATTGATAACGACTGTCAGATGGAAGATACATCGGTGATAACGATATTGCAAAGGCGCCGATGATAATGAATATCGTGTTTGATTAATTGACATAAAAGATGCGGTGGCTTGGTGAGGGAGGATTTTTTAAGGAATAAATCGGAACTTTAATTTAACCAAATTCAAGAGCAGATTCAGCGTAATGTCGACTCTGGCCAAAAGTTGGTAATGAGATGGGAGGGATTGTGAGGGAGGGAGAGGAGGAGAGAGAGAGAGAGAGAGAGAGAGAGAGAGAGAGAGAAAGAGGAAACTTTTTCTCTTTTCTTATTTTTATTCTCTTTCTTTGGAAAACCTTTTTTTTTTTTTTTTTCTTAAGATAATTGCTCTGATCATTAAAAGAAAAAAAAAAATTAAATGCAGTCAATCTGCTCGCGCGGGGTATTCCCTGGACAAGTTTTATGCACACACTACTCAAAAGACTTTACAGGTACCCCTACGGACTAAGGTTACGTAGCATACCTTCATGAGTTAAAAATAACCTCCGCTCAAATAAAAATGTGGATCACTTTGATTTTTGTATTTTCCCTCTTTTCTGCCGCCCGGGTCAAATTTCTTCTTGGCCAACGCCTCAAAGGGGTGAAGAATTGTCACCCCCAGAACTCATGTATAAAGAATCATCACCCCATGAGATCCCACCTGAAGAATTGTCACCCCAATAGCCGAATATCAACAGTGGAATAAAGATTAGGTTAGTTTAGGTTAAGTTGAATGAGGGTTATGCTTATTGTCACCAACTTATACAACCGAAGAATCGTAAACCCAGGATGGCCCACATGAAGAATTGTCACCCCATGAGATCCCACGTGAAGAATTGTGTAGTCACCCTGTCGAAGTTTGGGGTGACGATTCTTCATGTGATCCCCTCTGATAATTGACCTCTTCATCGACACAATATCGTCACAAAGGATAGAAACGCTGGTTATACTGGAACTGCCTAGTGTAGGTCTTATGGTCTCTTGCAGTGTCCATTCTGTTCTTATGTTCTAGGATATAGCTACCGTATTTATCACTTGGCGATTGGGTGAACAGATAAACAAAATTCTGAAAGCGTCAGGAAAACACAAACAGCAAATGTAAAGAATACTTGAACCATTAATAAGTAAAATTGGTTGAAATTGTCTTGGTAGAGAGAGAGAGAGAGGGGGAGAGGGGGAGAGAGAGAGAGAGAGAGAGAGAGAGAGAGAGGAGAGAGAGAGGAGAGAGAGAAGAGAGAGGGAGAAAGAAAGTCAAAATCGAGGAGAAAAGAGTGGAAAGGAAGAGAGAGTAAGAACCGAACTCGAAAAGAGGAGAAGAATAAGAAGTGAGAAGTCGTCGAGCGGAGAAGGAAGAAGGTCGTTACGAAGAAGAAGAAGACGATTAAAGAGTTGGATGGAGGGGAGGCTAAGAAGAGGGCGAAGAGAGGAGGAGGAAGAGGAAGAAGAAAAGAAGAAGAAGAGGGAGGAGAAGAAGAAGTAGAAGTAGGAGGAGGAGGAGAAGGAAGAAAAGAAGGAAGAGGAGGAGAAGGAGGAAAAGAAGGAGGAGGAGGAGAAGAAGGAGAGGAAGAAGGAGGAGGAGGAGGAGAAGAAGAAGGAGGAGGAGGAGAGAAAGAAGGAGGAAGAGGAGGAGAAGAAGGAGGAGAAGAAGAAGAAGAAGAAGAAGAAGAAGAAGAAGAAGAAGAAGGTGGGAATGGAAAGAAAGTAGGACAGGAGTATTGAGGAGGAGGACGAAGAAGTGGATAATTAAATGATTTCTTGGCTTGATACGAGTTCGAGGTTGAGATCGACAACAGTGACGATGACGTATTGGGTCTTAAAATCTGGAGGAGGAAGAGGAAGAGGAGGTGGAAAGGAGAGGGAGGAGACTTTGGAGGCTACGGAATGGTGGCTAGGTTACATTTCTAGAACACGATGCTAAAGTTTGAGGCCTCCTGGATTTTGGCCAGCGGAATGGAGGCTCCGGTGAGACAAGCAAGTAATAAAGAGTTGAGAAGGAAGAGGAGGAGGAGCAGGAGGAGGAAACGATAGGTATTGGAGGCAATGCCTCTCAGGAGACCCTCGAGATAATCAGGAGTGGGAAAAGAGAGCGTAATTGCTAATGGAGAAGCAAACGAGAAAGTCCAATTACTTTTGCTGTTGTTTCTTTCGCCCGCCCAACCCTTCAACTCGCATTTAGTTCTCTGGGCGCCACCCGGCCGCTCCCCGCCTCCGGACTTCGAGTCCCACTTCCCATTTTTCTTTCCTTCCTTTTCGTCCTCGTTCATCATGGCCCTTCCTCTTCCTCGTCCAACTTTCCTCCTTGCTTTATCATCTTATTTTTCCAAGGAATCCCAGATTTCTTTCTTTCTTTTTTCAGCTTGTCTTCGAAAGAAATCGCCTTTCGTAGTCAGCTCCCAACTTTGCTAATACATTCTCGACTCCACTGCTTCAACGATCACGATTTTACTGTTGCATTATTCTCAACTTTTGTCTTTTCAACTTCACTTTCCCGCCAATTGCGGTCTTGGCCGGTCCATTCCTTTGCCCCTGACTGTACCGTCTCCCTTTCCCTTGCCTCGTTTATTTGCCCCAGAAATCAAAGGCTGATCACTCTTTAGGGATTGTGTGGTCAGCGAAGAAGATTACAGAATTTATTGTAATCTTTTCTAGCCTGATTTATGGTCCCCGATTCTCGTTCATCATCCCATTGGCGACTGAAGTGGAATCTCCTCATTTCCTCCATCGAGACTACCGGCTTCATTTTTCCCCCACGTGCGTCCATGTCAACCACATTAGTCATTGTCCCGTCCTCGATATTCTTTTATTTCTTTTTTTTTTCTTTGTTCCTTTTTTTATGTGATTCGTATTAGCCGCCGCTCACCCTTCCTCCAGCATGTCAACTGATTATTCATTTAAACATTTTTTCCCTCTTCGCCTCGTTCCTATTGCTCTTTGACGCTCGGTCCCGGTTTCCACCCATCCCCCCCTTCTCCCTCCCGGATCCCCGCTCTCCAATTTTTATTCGCTTATATTCTCTTTGCTAGAGTGCGCCGGCTTGTACTTTATTACCATCCCCTATGCTCCCCCCTTCTCCCACTTCTCCCCCTCTTCCCCCTCTCCCACTCTCGCCCCCCCCCCACCTTCATTCCATGTCATTGTCACGGTCTTTTTCTCCCTGTCGCTTTACGGTTTTCAAGTATGGAAGTCTACGATAGTTAATATTCATCCCCCTCCTTGGCCTATCCAAGAAGCACGTCGTAAGTTGTGACGTCGTATGTCGTGACGTTATAGTTGAGACGTCGTAAGTTGCGACATCGTAAGTTGTGACATCGTAAAGGGGTAATCCCAAGGTCACGTGGGGGTCATTTACGACACC
>NC_134792.1:63555744-63565744 GCF_046742065.1 Oratosquilla oratoria
CGCCGCAAGTAGCGACGCTCTAACCCGCTCGACCAGCGAACGTCCTATTTAGCCAGAATAAAAGAATTAAAGAAGTTCATCGTAATGAAGGGTTTAGCGAGACGGAGTTAACCTCTTTAGCTGAATAAAATTGCTTGGCTACGGGCTATTGCGGTTTTTTTTTTTTTTTCCAAACAAGCACTTACTGAAACATCCATTTCGGGTCTGAACGAAACCTCGGAACGGTTCGAAGGCTCGAGAACGACGCAAAGATTTGAAACGGGATTCGAAGCGACGTCGATGTGAAACGTGACTTTACCGATATCTGGTGATAATTACAATGATATAAATGTGGACGATAACGGCGGTAATGTGTGAGGAACCGTGTACCACGAACCTCGGCCACCCTCTTTTCTCTCCCACGTCGCTGCCTCATCTATTAATGACCTCGATGCTGCCGCCTTCGACTCCGCTTAGCGGAGTGCCCCGAGGTATATAAGTTAGCCAAATTAGATCCGCGGGCATCATACGTCACCGTGATCAAGCGTGGCCGTTCGGGACGTTAAAAGCTGCCGTTCAGAACGTAAAAGCTTTGGCAAATTAGTCTGATGAATGCCGTGAGAGAATTCAATCTATGAGTGTGTCGGGCAGCGCGCAGACCTCTGGAGGAGGCGAGTTACTGGCGAGAGCCGCTCGCGAGAGTAAAGCTCCCCGTTCTCGTGTCAAGAGAGTATTCAGCCTTAATAATCCACTTCAGGACCGGTCTATCCAAGAAAAACATTACAACATTTGTTACTTTCATATAACTTTCCTCGGTGATCGATGACGGTAGTGCTACGGTGAAATGTGATGGTTTTAGTGAGGCTGGACGGTAATACTGGTATTCACATTATGTAGCAAGAGGATGATCTATGTACGCGTCCTTCATCTCAGGCTCCACCCTTGCTGGACAGCGAGTCTGTATGGAGTCCCAGGAGGACTAGCACAGCAACGCCACACGACAAAGCCGGCGTGTGAACAAATCAATACTTTGACAAGTAACTCGCTGGACATTCGAAGGGTGAGCGTATGGGTAGCAGGAACCTCTCACGATTTTTTGTAGATTTTCCCTCTCGTGAGAAATGGCAAGTCTTGTTTGTATATATATATATATATATATATATATATATATATATATATATATATGTGTGTGTGTGTGTGTGTGTGTGTGTGTGTGTGTGTGTGTGTGTGTGTGTGTGTGTGTGTGTGTGTGTGTGTGTGTGTGTGTGTGTGTGTGTGTGTGTGTGTGTGTATGTGTACATGTAAGTATGTATGTATATATGTGTGTATGTATGTACCTAAACGATGAGGAATAGTTGTAATCTCATTTCTTTGAGCAGTGTTGATGAATGCCCCTTTTTCCAAGATTATTTATGGAGACGTCCGTTCTTTGTTATATACATAGGGTACGCAGACGTGTGTGGGTGGGGGCGTGGGTGTATGAATGGAGAGGTGGATGGGCTTGGGAATGCTTGTGACGGTGTGGGTAGATGGGTGTGGGTTGTATATATTTTTGTTCGTGTGTATGTATATATGTAATGAATGTATGTATGTATGTAGGTAGGTATGTATACAATGTGTATATGTAGAGTATGTACACACGTGTGTGTATATTCGTATGTAGGTTGTATGTTTGGGTCATGGAAATGACGCCGAAGTATTAGAAATCTAAACCGAAGACCAGAACGAAAGGAATAGAAAGAGGGGGAGAGTGTGCCTCGCCGAGGGAAGACGGGTGTTGGGGGGAGGGGGGGAGATTGGGGGATGGGGAGGAGACGAAGAGGGAATAACGGAAGTAGTGGGGAGAAGGATGTTGACGGAGGAGGAAGAGGAGGAGGAGGAGGAAGAGGAGGAACGTGGAGAAGAGAACGGTCGATCGTGTGGAAGAATTAACTGGTTTAACTCGGTGACGCTTGGGTCCTGGACCAGAGGGCCCGACTCTGATCCCTGGGGCACTCCGCCACTACGTTCTCGACCCTCAGGGTCTTGGACATCGATGGATCGAAGTCCTCGATCATGCCACGCAGGTTTCCCTCCACTTCTGCCACAACTTCGAGAAGGAAAATCTTGAAGATACGAAGTAGGGGAAGAGAGAGAGAGCAGGACCCTCCGGGCTCAACAAAATCGCCAGGCATCAGCCAGAATTGAAATACAAATCATGGGTTAAGATTACGCGATAGCGTTGCAGGGAGGACTCGACTCGTCTGAACAAGATTTAAGATAAATTTCACAGCAGGGGAGGATTCTCTTTAAGAAATAAAATCGCCCAGAGGCAGTCAAAGTAAAGATACAAATCGTAGCAGTGGAATCAATCGCACGAAGTGGGTGGCGAAGTAGTGGGAAAAAAGAGTACGAGAAGAGAGACGCTTGAGGCAGTAGAGAGAGAAAAGAGAGAGAAAGAGAGAGAGGGGGGGAGGAAGTGATGGTACTTCGTCAGTAGTGACCAGCGTTTCTATCCTTGGATATTATCTCCCCAAAGAGCTGGAGTCATGTAATTCATACAAGAGAGATTTAAGGAAGATAGAAGAACGGAGAGATAGTTGTGTCAGAGATAGTTGGTGTTAGTTGGTGTTGATGTTAGTTGGTGTTAGAGAGATAGTTGGTGTTAGTTGAGATAGTTGGGCTCAGCATTTGCTATGGAAACTAGTCTGCAGTCATAAAAAAAAATGCTTCGTGGATCTGGTCCGTGGGGGTGTCGCCAAAAATATATAAAATATTGACTTCGTCAAAGCTGTTCAGTCAATATCCCGTACGGGTGAGAAAGAGAGAGAGAGAGAGAGAGTGGAGAGACAGACAGACAATCAGACTGGATAGAAGAGGAAATGGAATTCAGACGGGCGAAATAGCAAGAGAATAGTTTGCAATTAGAGGGGACAAGGGGGGAGGCAGCGAAAGAGAAAGGGGGGAGAGGGGTGGGAGTGGGTGGGTGGGTATTGGGAGTAAATGGAGGGAGAGGGAAGAGGGAGGAAGAATGGAGGATTGGGAGAGGACAGCGAAAGGGACAAAGTGGAACGTTAGCAACGTTAAAAGTGGATGAAACAGTTTAGGATTTTTTCAGGTGTAATGTTTTGTGGTAACAGAGTAGGAGAGGGTTCGCACAGAAGCGGGTTAATACTCGTAGTTTAGGGTGAAAAACGGGTTTAAGGGTCGAAAGATTATATTCATTTATTTGTTTTTATTTATTTTTATTTATTTATTTATTTGGTTTTTATTCATTTATTTATGTATTTTATTTTCATTTGTTTGTTTTTATTTATTTACTATTTTATTTTTAGTTATTTATGTACTTTATTTATATTTATTTATTTATTAGTTTTATTATTATCTGGCTTTATCTATCTATTTATTTATTTCATTCATTTATTTATTTATATATATATATTTTTTTTTTCTTTCTTTAGGGAGTACATGTTGTTGTCACCCACACTTCACCAGCGCTTCTATATTTATGGTCAATCTCACGGCGACTTTCAGAGTTAGAAGAGGGGAGGTGCAGATGCGTGATGACGTGTTGAGGTGTAGAAAATTGGAGGGAAGAAAGGGAAAGGAGATGAGGAAGGGAAGGGAAGGGAATGGAAAAGAAGGGAAGGAAGGGAGGAAAGGGACAGCATCTAAAGAAAATATTATAACGTCAAAAAATAAATTCTAAAAATAATTTCTAAGAATTAGGAATTTATGTCCGAAGGAAAATGAATATTTAGGTAATAGTATCCTCGCAGTCCCAAGTGAATATTAAGCAAAGATTGAGTAATAGAAAATAGAAAATAGATATATAAATTGAATATGTGGACTGCTCCCCACGACTCCAAAAAATAAATAGTAAATTAATCAACAAATGAAAGTTAAATAAACACAATAAACCCTATATATAACGGACGATATGGGGCCAGGGGTCTGTCGTCTTATCCGAAGATCCGTTATAACCGAAGATCCGTTATAACCGAGGATCCGTTATAACCGAAGGAAATACCGGTCAGATCCGGCATATCCCGAAGCTTGTCCGGTATCAGAAATTAGTAGGATTAGAAATTACAGTAAACCCTTGATATAACGGACGATATAGGGACAGGAATCTGTCGTTATATCCGAAGGTCCGTTATAACCTAGGATCCATCGCTATAACGGATGAAAATTCGTTATAGCGAGGGTTTGTCCGTTATATACGATATCCGGTATATCGAGATCCGGTATATCGAGGATTTGCTTTAGATGAATCACATAGTTAGATCATTGTATTACTTTATCAATCACAGATGCACCAAAAGAAATGTATATATAAATCAATTAAAATAACTTAGATAAGTATACATAATGCCACTAACTAGAGGGTTAACCTACCGAAAGATTCGTATAAGCTTAAGTGAATCCCCAGTTGTTGGAATAAAGCCCCGAGAGTGTATTGCGAAAAATCCTCATATAGTCGTTTGCGCAAGGTTAACCAAGGACAATTTAACTTAATTAGTTTGACTAATCCCTTTACTCTTTTTTTTTTAACCTGTAGCCAAAACAAAACATTTAGACATTTATCTCTGAAAAATAAAAATATATATATATATATATATATATATATATATATATATATATATATATATATATATATATATATTATGAGCCACCTTAGTGGGGTAGGCTGTATCGTCTGCAAGGGGATAGGCCGATGGTCCTGCAAAGGATTATCGGCCTTGTCGTCACTCACCCGCTACTTCATGAGGGACCAGAACTGTGACCCACACCCCCATTACTTAGGTAATAACTTAGTTAATTACTCAAATATACCTCATATTCTTAAAACATGTCAAGACCAACTTGATATACAAATGTACAAATCTATTTACAATATTGTTGGATGATTGTAACTGTATTCTTTATGAAGCATCTAAGTAATATTTCAATCGTTATACAAATATGAACCTCAGGAATTACGTTATTTGTTTTGCAAAGAACGAAATAAAAAAAAAGTAAAATAAACAGTATTTTATTTAAGAATCAGGTCTAAGGCGAGAACATTTATTATCATTTCATGTGGGATTATGCAAGGTATTAACGTCATTTTCTTTCGCTGCTGCTGGCATTTTCGAAATAGGCCCTGACTGTCGCCTGTTCAGCTAAAAGGGGGGGGGAGAAGACCCCCCCCCTGAGCAACAGAAATGTTGAATATGAGAATCTGTGTTAAATTACAGCGTGAATGTTGGGTTTGTTTTTTTTTAAAAAGAAAAAGAAAAGTGAGACACATTCGGGTCTTAGGCTTCACTTTCACGCGCAACAACGTGGAAAGAAAAAAAAAAAAGATTTGCTCGCTTAGTTAGAAACACTGCAAAGCGTCAACAGTGACGTTCAAATACATAAGATGTTGCTATGACTGTCACTCTCTCTCTCTCTCTCTCTCTCTCTCTCTCTCTCTCTCTCTCTCTCTCTCTCTCTCTCTCTCTCTCTCTCTCTCTCTCTCTCTCTCTCTCTCTCTCTGTAATCATGAATTGTTCAAATTATCTTTGTCTAAATATACAAAGGGTTGTTTATACTTTATTTTGCCCTAAAAAGCACGTGTGTAGGGGAGGGACAGAAGACAAATCGTGTTTTTTGATGGAACCACTTGAGACCACACCTCCAAACTCGTCTCTGCTTTCGTCAGCCCATTCCTCCCAAAGCTGGAGGAGGAAGAGGAGGAGGAGGAGGAGGAGGAGGAGGAGGAGGAGGAGGAGGAGACAGACAAGAGAACCCTTGACCTTTCCCTTTTGTTAACAAATAACTGTGGAAAGTATTCCCGAGATATAGACTCTGTTCTGGAGAGCCTGCGTCAGTAGGAGATGCACGTGTTCTTGTTGAGACCAAATATGGAAGTTAGGATGAAGGGGAGGGTGGGGGTGACGTCATGGTAAGGGGTGTGACGTCACGCGTGATACAGGGGATGAATTAAAAAATCTCTTTCTCAGGTGAAAGGATATTTGTATGTTAACAGCTGACCGAATTTGTAAAAAATAAAAAAAACGAAAGCATTTGAATGGATCTTAATGAAAATTATTCAATAAACATTTCGTGACTGTATCAATCATAACGACACCGTGTTATACGTGTTACCAGATATATGATGTCGTTAAGCTGGTCATGTTTGCGGAATTCTTACGGAGAGTCTGGTTAGAAACTATTTAAAACTCGAGTACAAGTTGGACATGAGAATGGATGGCACACCTGGGTAGAAATATTGCTCTCTTCCTTTGGCTGGAAATGCAATAAGGTTGAATGATTGGCCAGCTTGGCTGCAAGATGCGTCCTTATGTCGTGGGAACAGAAGAGGCTCGTCTTTTATGTAGTTCTGTTTATAGAAAAGGTGTGTGAATAGTGTTCCCGTGAAGCAACAGCCCCATTTATTAAATGCTGTTTTCATTTGTCTGTTTTATTTTACTTTGTTTCATTCTATTTTATTATCACTGTTATTATTATCATTTCATGAGGAATAAGAGATCTTAACTGATTTGTTCAGACTGCCGCTAGGCGATTTTATTCACCCCCCAGTTCCAGCTCCGATACAATTTGGATCATGTTCCTTGATTCAAATGACAAAGCAAACACTCAAAGCACACAAAAGGACACAAAACTAGTCAAAACAAACATTCAAAGTACACAGAAGTCGCCGATTCACCCAGACGGACGTATCGTGCATCTCTCCTAGCATCAGCTTCAATAAACACGAGAAAACCGTGTTCCGAACGAATAATAGAGACATTTGCTTACGAATAATAGAGGAACCTTTCGTCCAAGCATACAAACTGTCATTCTGTTTCCGATTGGAAATAGTATGTCTACTCGGAGCTGTTGTCATGTCACCATTGTCTGTACTTCACGTGTGTTTCCAGCATATGATAAGAAATCCTTACGCAGCGCCAAAAAGTATGACACGAATATATTTGCTTTGTAGTTTTATGAAAGTCAGAGGGAAGAAGAAAACCCTGGACAACATTTTATTGTTATTTCTGCTTTGAATAAAAAATTCAGGTCTCACATATAACCATAGAGTATTATTACATATTCCAAGTTACATATAAAGAAATGAATTTACCTAGGAGACATGAGAGAAATGAGGAATCTACACTAGCTTCTTGTGTTCTTGAATAACAATCGGACGACAATAGTCAGCTGTGGTTAGAGAAGGACATCCTCATTGTCGTTAAGTCTTGCAGAGGAGACGGTTATCTCTAGACAGACGAAAGGCTGAAGAAAGAACATCCGGTCTGCCGTGAAGTCTTGAAAAGGAGACGGTTGTCTCCAGTCAGTCTAGGGGCAGGAGAAAGGACCAACACGTTGTCTTGAAGTCTTGAAAAGGACATCCAGAGGATTCTAACCAGGAAGAAAGGGTGCCATGCAGATCAGCATCATGATGTCGTGTAGGAAGGAGTCTGTTTCTTTTCGTGATAAGATATCTTCTCCCCGATCCCATCCTTTATCTTTGCTGATGACGTCACTACTGCGCATTTATGCGGAGCGCTAGGGATCACTTATACAAACACTTTAAGACTCTCGAACGTCGGGGAAGTTCTTTCGGGTGTTTCACCTCCGTCCGCTTTCACACCTTCACGTATCTTCGTCGCATCATTTATACAAAAAATATATATATACAATAAACATAGATAAGATGCATAATGCATATACAAGGAGGAAATTACAATACTCTTTGGGTGTTTTATGAAACATCCTATCATATTCATGCCAGGGCGTGACAACTAGTAAGAATTTCTCTGTCCAAATGTACATAGATCATGAGTAACGAAGCGAGTAATTCTTTTGAGCTTGAGATCGTTACGAGACCAAAGCAGGATTTGGTCCGGCCCAAAACACACTCGAAGTAAAGGGTGGTTCAAAAGTCACTAAAGGCTTTTGATTTTCAATAACTGCTTTGTTTTTACAAATACATGTATGGAATTTACTGCAGTATAGAAGAGACAATGGAAATCAATTTGTATTAGTCTTTATGGACCAATACGTATGCATTACGTAAAACCTCTGAAAAAATAAAAAGGTCAGTAAATGACCTCAATGACTTTTAGGCCACCCTGTATTTCCAAGCTGACTCTAGTTCACCCACATCACCTATCCATTTGTACTACAAACTTCTGAATACATTTTATACGTTTCTACATTCCTTAACATGCTTCTTCGTAGCTTTAGATATATATATATATATAATATATATATATATATATACTGTATATATATATTTACATATAAAATATATATATATACATACACACACACACACACACACACACACACACAGATATATATATATATATATATATATATATATATATATATATATATATATACATATACATATATATACATATATATGATTTGAATGAAGGAGAACATAAACTCCGGGGAAGGCTCGGAACCCTAAACACTCTAACGTTTCATTCGCGTAGAACTTCTGAAGAAGAGTGTTTAGGGTTCCGAGCCTTCCCCTGTGTTTATGCTCTCCATCATCCAAATCATTTGTCTGAAATACTTATCAATATATATATATATATATATATATATATATATATATATATATATATGTATATGAGAGAGAATGTGGGTGGGGAAGGGCAAACGAAGATGTGTTAGGAATAGAGTTTATTGCCCTAACGTTGCGACCAACTTGGTCTTCTTCAGAGGACTACAGCATTACAAACGGATCACAATTCTTATATTCGTAGTGAGAGGGAACCCGCCAAGGTATGAGCGTCATGTTTTCCCTTTGGCTAACGATTTAATTATTAGGACACTTGCTGCTTTCGAGAGGCATTTAAATCCGTCTCTGTCGTTGTTGTTCTTGTTGGCGGCGATATGTGCAGCTTCCACAGTTTTTCTCATTTTCTTCTCAAATCCCTCGTGTAGAATTTCTGCGTTGTTCCAATCAGGTAGATGTCCACATTTGTCCAGGTGACGAACCAGGGAGTTAGATGTTCTATGAGCCCTGAGATCGTTTTTGTGCTCATTCAAGCGTTTATTGAACCCTCGACCTGACTCACCGAAATAAGATGATGGACAACCTTTGCATGGAATACGGTAAATGACACCGTTTTCCATGCAACGGTTGTCCATCATCTTATTTCGGTGAGTCAGGTCGAGGGTTCAATAAACGCTTGAATGAGCACAAAAACGATCTCAGGGCTCATAGAACATCTAACTCCCTGGTTCGTCACCTGGACAAATGTGGACATCTACCTGATTGGAACAACGCAGAAATTCTACACGAGGGATTTGAGAAGAAAATGAGAAAAACTGTGGAAGCTGCACATATCGCCGCCAACAAGAACAACAACGACAGAGACGGATTTAAATGCCTCTCGAAAGCAGCAAGTGTCCTAATAATTAAATCGTTAGCCAAAGGGAAAACATGACGCTCATACCTTGGCGGGTTCCCTCTCACTACGAATATAAGAATTGTGATCCGTTTGTAATGCTGTAGTCCTCTGAAGAAGACCAAGTTGGTCGCAACGTTAGGGCAATAAACTCTATTCCTAACACATCTTCGTTTGCCCTTCCCCACCCACATTCTCTCTCATTTGTCTGAAATAATCTTAAATATATGTATATGTATATATATACATATATATATATACACATATATATATATTATGTATATATATCTAAGTCTAAATGAAAATATTCTTCTAAAAAACGCTGTGGAAGTCGGGGACAGGTGGTATTACGGTGACACTTTGTCCTAAAAATATTCTTGAAAAAGCGCTTGGGTAAGTCGGGGTCATGTGGTATTCTTCTTCTTCTTCTTCTTCTTCTTCTTCTTCTTCGCGTTCTTCTTCTTCTTCTTCTTCTTCTTCTTCTTCCTCGCGTTCTTCTTCGCGTTTTTCTTCGCGTTCTTCTTCGCATTCTTCTTCGCGTTCTTCTTCGCGTTCTTCTTCCTCGCGTTCTTCTTCCTCGCGTTCTTCTTCGCGTTCTTCTTCGCGTTCTTCTTCGCATTCTACTTCGTGTTCTTCTTCAC
>NC_134792.1:63573244-63575744 GCF_046742065.1 Oratosquilla oratoria
GTTGGTAGAATTGGGTTAATTGTACCTAGTCAATTTAGTTTATTGTTGTTATGACTTGAGTTGCTTTCTCGGTTCAATTCGCGCGAAATGCAAAGAGAAGAAATGATGGGAGAAGGGGAATTTTTGGCGGAATTATTTTGCCGAAATTTAAAGATAAAAAAATTATGTTAAGCAGCTCATCAGCGGCTCAAAAGGAGAGGAAACCGCCGGCAAATTAGTGTAATTGTGTTTTGTCCCTGGCAATTTACCAGCGCGTCTATTCTTAGACAAATTAGTTTGACTTTTTTTTTAAACAAAAGAACTGTGAAACTAAGTGGAGTTTCATGATAACGAGTGGCCAAAGAATGAAATGAAGGTAATCTCTCTCGCTCTCTGTCTCCCTCTCTCTCTCTGGATGTATATGTGTATGTGTGATTCACTATGGTCTTGGATCACGTGTGGACTCGTGATCGACAGCTATTTCCCTCTCGGAGGAGAGCTCAGAGCTCGTATATGACCGATGTATGGGTAATACTGTGACCTTACACACACACAACTTCCCGCCCACGAGAGGTGGAGTAACAACCCGCAGCGCAGCGATACTAAAATTATTTCAGCCCTGGGCGGGATTCGAACCCGGACCTCCGTAGTGGCAGCCGGGAACTCTACCAACTGCTCCGCGAGTCGTGTGTGTGTGTACATGTGCGTGTGTGTACACATGGTTGTGTATGTATATTTGTGTGGAGACATGTAAGAGAACGAGGATGAGAACGAATGTAAATATCAACAACTTAATGAAAAATGGCCGAAGAAGAGAAAAAAATATATGAACAATCAATGTGAATGGTACTAGACAGAACCTGTAATAGTCTACAGATAGTTGAGAGTTGATATAGCAGGGAATGGAGGAATGCCTCGGATTGATGGCTGTTCGCTGGCCGAATGGAATAGAGCGTCGCTTCTTGCGGCGGAGGTCGAAGTGACGTCGGTTTGACTCTCCACCAGCGAGTTGGACCAAGGGTATGGTTCATTAAATTCCACGCTACAAAGTCTTCCGTAAGGGACATCGTCATAGCCTCCTGATAGGGAGAGTTAGCGAGTTTAAACTGGAATACCAAAAGTGGTAGTAATAGAGAGTATAAGGGAGATAATTTAATATGGACGCGAGTAGTGGACGGTAGTTTAGATAAATTGAAAAATGATAAACGCAAATCGCTGGAGGAAAGGTTTGACTGTACACGAAATTGTGAAATATAGGAAAAAGAAAAACGGTGGTTGGATACCGAATTGTGAGACGAGAAATATATAAAAAAGAAAGAAATATGAACGTGTGGGAAAACATAGATAAAGCTTTGATGAAACGGTTTGGGTGTGTTGAAAGGACGAAGAGGATCAAGCAGACAAAAAGAGTGCACGAATCGGAGGGAAAGGGAAGGAAAGGCAAAATATATGAAAAGGGGAATGTATGGAAGTACATATCAACCATGAACGGGTAAGCTGTACCGAGGCGGATCTAGTCCCACCGAGAGATAGCGAGTTCGTAGTAAGGGTATAACGCTACATTAAGTTCTTAGCTTCAGGAAGCCTTCTCTAACAAGGCACCATCCTAAGCGTCTTTCTAAGAGGGGAAGTTCGCAACGGTAAGCCGATTCAAACTAAGTCATTTCCATTATTAGAATTCTGTGTTGTTCTGTGTGGATTTCGCATTTCTCGCGTTTGTTCACGGTGTGTGACAAGGAAAAGAAAATGGAATCAGCTTTCCGACCAGTCCAGGAGAGAGACATCTATGTAACTAATTCCTGTAACTAATTCCTGTAACTAATTCATTATATTCCAGAAGAGAAAAATATATAACAAGGATAGCGAATGAAAAAAGGAATTCTATTTAGAATTTAATGCTTAGTTTTTGCTCTACGTTGTTCTTGGATAAATCATTTCATTTTATGACAGTTGTCTTTCTTGTTCTTTGTTTCGTACATCGGAAGTGTTCTTAGTGCCTCATACTCTGTGTACAATCTATTTTACATTGACTCACAACCTCACATAATCTTATAAACATTAACACTTCTCACAGTCTCACATGTACACTGTCTCACGATTCTCACATGGTAAGAACATATGTCAGAATAGTTATAAGCATATAACATGCAAAACTAAATCAGAAACAAATGTCCTCTCACATACTCTTCCTATTACGTACCTGTCATACCCTTTTCCGTTTGTAAAATTGCTGGCCGATTCAAAACACACGCACACTTGATTTACATTAAAACCATGTAGATATGGACCAAAAGGTCTCCTGTCGGCATGCTCCGCCTTTTTAATCCTTTGTAATATTCTTGTGATATTTTTAAAATTGCTGTCGTTTCAAGCAGTTTTGTTTATTACAAAATATAGTTCTGTCTGTCTGCAGAAGGTAATAATACTTTAACCATTAGATGCACCATCTTGGGACCTAAATAGATGCGTCACGATCGAACGTAACAAATTGAACAGGAAATTGAATTATGATGAAATGTTT
>NC_134792.1:63580744-63583244 GCF_046742065.1 Oratosquilla oratoria
TCTCTCTCTCTCTCTCTCTCTCTCTCTCTCTCTCTCTCTCTCTCTCTCTCTCTCTCTCTCTCTCTCTCTCTCTCTCTCTCTCTCTTTTCCTCCCTCCCTCCCTCTCTTTCTCTCTCTCAGCTAATTGTATGCACAACATTGTCGTATAAAAAACAAGAATTGCGTGAGTGTCACATCAGTACCGTGAGATGACACGTCAGAGGCGTGATATGACACGAGCAGGAGACGGTAGTGGTGGTGGTGGTGACTGTGGTGGTGATGACGTCATCGGTGGTGGTGACGGTGATGACGTCATGGGTGGTGGTGATAGTGGTGGTTGTGGTGTGGTTGTAATGAACCGCAGGAGGCAGTGGGGCATGTGTCTGTGTGTGGAAATCCGATACTGAAGGAGGAGGAGGAGGAGGAGGAGGAGGAGGAGGAAGAGGAGGAGGAAGACGAGCAGTGCCAGTAGCCTCTGCTCCCACAGAAGGAGCGAACAGTCGGAGAGGCTTGGGAGGGAGAGAGAGAGAGAGAGAGAGAGAGAGAGAGAGAGAGAGAGAGAGAGAGAGAGAGAGAGAGAGAGAGAGAGAGAGAGAGAGAGAGAGAGAGAGAGAGAGAGAGAGTACCAAACTCCAGCCCAACTGTTGGGTACAAGATAGTCGAAAGTCTGGAGCGGATAGAACGGCAGCATTGTATAATACCGACTGGCCTGCCTTATTGCAAATACCCCCTCCCCCTCTTCCCCTCTCCCCCTCCCCTCTCCCTCCCCTCTCCCTCTCCCTCCCCCTCCCCCTCTACCTACCTCATCCTCTCCCTCCCCACCCCCTCCCTTTCTTCTTTATTCCTCCCCCTCTCCCTCCCACCTCCCCTCCCCCTCTCCTCACCCTCCCCTCCCCCTCCACTCCCCTCCCCCTCTACCCCACATCCTCCCCCTTCCCACCCCCTCCCTTTCTTCCTTATCCCTCTTCCTTCTCTTCTTCCTTAACCCTCGCCCCCTTCTCTCCCCTCCCCTCTCCCTCTCTCCCCCTCTCCCCCTCTCCTCCCCCTCTCCCCACATCCTTCCCCTTCCCACCCCCTCCCTTTCTTCCTTATCCCCCCTCTTTTTCTTCTTCCTCATCCCTCCCCCTTCTCTCCCCTCCCCTCTCCCTCTCTCCCCCTCTCCTCACCCTCTCCCCCACGTCTTCCCCCTTCCCACCCCCTCCCTTTCTTCCTTATCCCTCCTCTTTTTCTTCTTCCTCATCCCTCCCCCCTTCTCTTCCCTCCCCTCTCCCTCTCTCCCCCTCTCCCCCTCTCCTCCCCCTCTCCCCCACATCTTCCGCCTTCCCACCCCCTCCTTTTCTTCCTTATCACTCCTCCTTTTCTTCTTCCTCAACCCTCGCCCCCTTCTCCCCTCTCCCCTTTCCCTCTCTCCTCCTCTCCCCTTCCCCCTTCCCCCTCTCCTCCTCCTCTCCCCCACATCCTCCCCCTTCCCACCCCCTCCCTTTCTTCCTTATCCCTCCTCCTTTTCTTCTTCCTCAACCCTCGCCCCCTTCTCTCCCCCTCTCTACCCCTCTCCCCACATCCTCCCCCTTCCCACCCCCTCCCTTTCTTCCTTATCCCTCCTCCTTTTCTTCTTCCTCAACCCTCTCTCCCTTCTCCCCCTCCCCTCTCCCCCTCTCTCCCCCTCTCTCTTCTTCTTCTTCTTCCTCTTCTTCTTTTTCTTCTTCCTCTCCCCCTCCCTTCTTCCTTATATTGATCTTTGTGCTGGGCGTACTCTTTGTTCTCTCTCTCTCTCTCTCTCTCTCTCTCTCTCTCTCTCTCTCCCTCTCTCCTCTCCTTTCCATCTCCCTCTCTCTCTCTCCCCTCTTTCTCTCCTCTCTCTCTCTCTCTCTCTCTCTCTCTCTCTCTCTCTCTCTCTCTCTCTCTCTCTCTTCTTCTTCTTCTTCTTCTTCTTCTTCTTCTTCTTCTTCTTCTTCCTCTCCCCCTCTCTTCTTCCGATTCTTTTTAGTTATATTGTTCTTTGTACTCTGCCTACTCTTTGTCCTCTCTCTCTCTCTCTCTCTCTCTCTCTCTCTCTCTCTCTCTCTCTCTCTCTCTCTCTCTCTCTCTCTCTTCTCTCTTCTTCTTCTTCTTCTTCTTCTTCTTCTTCTTCTTCTTCTTCTTCTTCTTCTTCTTCTTCTTCTTCTTCTTCTTCTTCTTCTTCTTCTTCTTCCTCTCCCCCTCTCTTCTTCCGATTCTTTTTAGTTATATTGTTCTTTGTGCTCTGCCTACTCTTTGTTCTCCCTCTCTCTCTCTCTCTCTCTCTCTCTCTCTCTCTCTCTCTCTCTCTCTCTCTCTCTCTCTCTCTCTCTCTCTCTCTCTCTCTCTCTCTCTCTCTCTCTCTTTCTCTTTCTCTCTTTCTCTCTCTCTCTAACAATTCCATTCTACCGTTTTCTCCTCCCCTCTTCTCTTTTGCTCTCCGCTGCTCTCCTTATTCACTCGAGAGCCTCACTTTGAACCAGGCCCTGTGGGTCTGGGTCGATTAAGAAAGTACCTGCAACAC